>NC_067483.1:14580707-14794175 GCF_947179515.1 Apodemus sylvaticus
GTCCAGAGGAAGGGCCATCAGCAGTGGAACCAAGGTGACAGGGTCCAGGCAGGCCCGGTGCCCACTACCACTGACCATCGCTGGCCAGCCAGGCGGCAAGTGGTGGCAGATTTACAGTGCCTTTAACCGCACAGAAGCCACATCAGAAATCTGCCTCCTGCCAGTCAGTTGCGAGAGACTCCCCTCCATTTTGGTTCTCAGACGCCAGAGAGATCAGACAGCCTGAGATACACAAACATAACCCGAGGCCAACATCACTGGGGTCTAACCCAACGGATGTTGGCCTGCACCCAGGCCCTGGGCTGTTGGGAGGGGCATCAGTGTACCAACATGGCCAGGTGGTTGTTTGCCCACCCTAGCATGTGCACCATCATTTTGGCTACAGGACTCCAAAGAGTTCTAGCATGCAAAGCTGGCTAACAGTTATAGACCAAGGCTAGCATAGTAGGGGTCTTGGCTCTATAGGCCCTGTACTGCCCCCAGACCCTGGGCTGCTCTGTGGGCCATCTGTGTGCCAACCAGGCCAGGAGGTTGTTAGCTCAACAGACTTTCCCAGAACTTTCAGGGAGCGCACACAGGCCCCCATCCCTGCCACCTGACAGAACCAGTTAACACTCATAGCCCAAGGGGAACTTTGCTCAGGCCTTGGTCTGCCAGGCTTTTGCCTAGACTCGGGGTCTGAGCAGCTAGGCTATCCTGGTGTGCAACAACCCGGTCGGGAGATCTACTGCCCAGCAAAGTGATCATCACTCTGAAAAGGTCCTGCAGCATACACTATCAGCACTCCCTGAAGGAGCAAACAGGCACCATCTGGTTCACAGACACAATCTGGGGCAAGGCAAATTAGGGCTACAAGGTTACCCAAGAGGAGGACAGCATATCAGCAATCTGCGACAGGGGAAACCCAGCCATCCAATGTTGCAGAAATAGCCCTAGAGCTTCACAGGAGGCTCAAACACCAGCCAGAGACAAGACCAATTAGCACGAGAGAACAAGATGGCAAAGGGCAAACACAGGAGCACTACTAACAGAAATCTAGGCAATATGGCAGCATCTGAACCAAACTCTCCAACATCAGCAAGTCTTGGTTACACCAATACACCAGAAAAACAAGATTTGGATTTAAAATCATTGGTCATGAAGCTGATAGAAGAATACAAAAAGGACATAAATGAATCTCTTAAAGAAATACAGAGGAACATGAATAAGCTAGAAACCCATATAATGGAAACACAGAAATCACTTAAAGAAATTCAAGAGAATAAGGCTCAAGAGATAGAAGCCAATAAAGAAGAAACACACACACACACACACACACACACACACACACAAAAAAAAACCTTAAAGAAATGCAGGAGAACTTGAGTCAAAACGCAGAAGTCCTGAAAGAGGAACCACAAAAATATCTTAAAGAATTAAAGGAAAACAAAAACAAACAAATGAAGGAACTGAGCAAAACCATCTTGGATCTAAAAACAGAAATAGAAACAACTAAGAAATCACAAAGGGAAAAAAATTTGGAGATAGAAAACCTTGAGAAGAAATCAGGGATCATAGATGCAAATATCAACAACAGAATACAAGAGATGGAAGAAAGAATCTCAGATGGTGAAGATACCATAGATACCATTGACTCAACATTCAAAGAAAATGCAAAATGCAAAAAGCTTGTATCCTAGAACATCCAGGAAATCCAGGACACAATGAGAAGACCAAGCCAAAGGATTATAGGTATAGATGAAATTGAAGATTTATAACTGAAAGGGCCAGGAAATATCTTCAACAAAATTATGGAAGAAAACTTTCTCAACTTAAAGAGAGAGATGCCCATGAACATACAAGAAGCCTACAGAACTCCAAACAGACTGGACCTGAGCAGAAATACCTCTCTTCACATAATCATCAAAACCCCAAATGTACTAAAAAAAAGAACGAATATTAAAGGCAGTAAGAGAAAAAGGCCAAGTAACATCTTAAGAAATGAAATCTACCAGTTCAACACAATTACCATCAAAAATTCTAACAGAAATCTATACAAGGTTTGAATGAATATTCAACTTCTTATGGACAAAGAAAATCCTGGGATGTCTGAAGCAATACTGTACAAAAATGTAATCCAGAAGGAGATACCACAACCTATGATTTCAAGCTGTACTATAAAGAGCAATAATCATAAAAAGTACATATGCCCTTAGTGTCAATCATACCAATGCTCAGTGGGCACAACTGTTTTATTTATACCTTGTCCTTTGGCATCACTGCTCCAAGTTCTCTTTTCTCCCAAGTAAGACAAGAAATGTGGTCTGCAGCTGTAGCTGACTCATGCTAGAGGCCTGCCAATGTGCCCAGGGCTTACCCTTTTAAGTAATGTCATACATGATATTCTCTTCTCCAGCCACACTTTCACACCCTTTTTCACCATCATGGCACAACCAAAGCAGCTTTTAGGCTGTTGTCAAGGGCAAGAGGGGGCTGCCTTGACAAGTTGTCACCTTTGTGTACTGAGAGGACTGCATGGATACTGCAGTTAGTTTACACCAGGCTCTCTGGGTAACTATTTCTTTTAAGATTTTTGTTTCAAACCATCAGATGTTTACTGTATAATATGCTCAACTTAAATGTAACAATTGTAAAACATTACAAGTTTAAAAAAATAAATTTTGCAGAATTTTTTTCTTAGATAGGTTACAGAAGAATGAAGGAAATGTGGTATAACTGGGCTAATTCAATATTTTTAGTTATTTGTGTCTTTGTATCTATCTATCTATCTATGTCTCTCTATATGTGTATGTATGTGTATGTATATGTGTTTGTGTGTGGGTCTGTATATGTGCACACACATGTGCAAGTATGCACAGTTGGTTGATGAGGCAAAAAAAGCATTAGATGTCTCAGAACAGGAGTAACATTAACTTGTGAGTTACATGATATGGATAGTGGGAACTGAACTACTTTCTACAAAAGTAACAATTGTTCTTAACTGCTGAGTCATTTCTTCAGCACCCAATAATTTTTTAATGAAAAAAATTTATAATAATACATATGATTCCATTTTTACCATCACGTCATTCTTTTGGGTTTGTGGAGGACCAGAATTAAACATACTCTTTCTTTTCTGCCTTTATATTATAGTTTTTGTGTGTATCTGCCAATTTAGCATACATTTTTATCAAGCTAAGTGATTTTCACAATATTCTTCATTTAAATCCAATTATTTTTCAATTAGAAACTCAAATGATTTTCCATGTTTCTATGATTTTCCTTTAATGGCAAACAACTTGAAGACCACTATTTCAATTACTACTTAAAAATTTTGTAATTGGGATGTTTTAAGTGTTCTTTAAACGGCTGTGATAAGAAAGACACATGTATTTATAATATATTATTGATAGGAAATCATTTTGTGATTAAAATCTACAATTAATTATTTTATTGTTTTATGGTTAAGAAACATGATGGGATTTCATGGCAAGGAAAACCGCCAAGAAGTATAGCAAACTTTGTCATCCCCAAACTGTCAGCATATTTTAGTGCCCTCAGTGTTCTAGTCAGCAAGTTGGGGAAGTAATAATTCTCCATTGTTTTAATGAGAGGGAGCAGGGAGAGAAGGAGAATGTTATCTTGGGTGATACCCACCCACTCTGTCTCTTACTTTTATCTAAAGATTACCAAATAAGATAGGCTAGTTGTCCAGTGGGCTCAGAGATTTACCTACCCCAACATCCCCACTGCTGGTATCATAATCACATATTACAGTGGTTCTGGAAATCAAACTTAGGTCCTTATTGTTGAAAGTTTTCCTAATAAACCATCTCCCAAACCCCCATCAAATCCCCCATTTTAGAACCTTATATGCAGCATCTTGAACAAGAAAACATTATGATTTTGCTTGTACTGGAGACTTGACCCAGCTTGCTGGTTCTGAAATAATAACATGGATCTTCACATTCACTCTCATGTTTCAGAGCTTCAACAACCCTTCAGCTTGACAATGGCCTCCACTCTTAAAGTCACAGATGAGAAATGTGCCACCAGAATAAGGTGAGGTAGAAACTGACTGTGTATTTAACAAACACAGGATAACATATGAGGTAGAAATCTGCATTTGACTCTTTTCAGCTCTGTGTATGCTCTTACTTGGCTACACTCAATTCAAATCCCATGGAGACTCACAGACCTGAAAACGTGTTTTTGTGCTGTGTGATGTTTGTGTACAGAGAGACATCCCAACAGAGAAGGCATATTTGTTACAGAATGTGGTCCTCCAAGAATAGAAGTTGCAATCTACAGTTATGGGTTTTTGAAAGAGTCCATAACAACTGAGCTTCTTGACTGTTAACATTTCTTGAAAATGGGTCATTTGACACTAACCACAGAGATTCCAATGACTCCTGCTGGTTCCTTCCAGTCCTGAGGAAATAGCACCATCTATGTGGCCATGAGAAAGCCATCAATGCAAATGACTTTCCAATACAGATGGAAGCATACGTAGTAGTAGTTTTGTCCTTCACCTATGCTCTACAAATAAGCCCAATGAACTCAGAGTTTCCTGTGGTGAACTTTTGTGGAACTCTATTTTGCTTCCAGACTTAGCCTTTAGAGAGGTGGGAGTCTTTATTTATTTATATTGATTATATATCCTCAGAAGAGTAACTCTCACAGAAGTATTTCAAGCAATTATCAAAGTACCAAATAATATCATACATGTTTAATGGGGTGTTGATGGAGAGTGGCCCAGCTTTTTAAAATAAGCCATCTCCTCAGTATGCGGTTTAACATTTTCAATTAATGCTGGAAAAGTATGGGTACGATATGTAATCGAATTTTCACCTGGAGTTCCCAGAGAAATCAATAGCTCTCTTAAACATGCTACAAGGCTAATTGACTGATTAGAACCTCTACGATTATAGGGAGTGCAAATATTGTTGTTCTAGAGAAAAATTGCCTTGGGCTATTTTAGCCCCTCAAGTAACCATTTATTGCCACATTTTGTAAGAACCAAACATCCTGTAACTATTATAAAATTTCTTTGGATATTTCCAAAAGTACTCCAGTTTCCACACACCCACAGACTAAGGATATCATCATATTGCATGTGTGACTGGTAGTGTGGTGGCATAGTGTATATTCTATTGCTATAATCAATACTGGGATAAAATTCAACTTAACAGGAAAGAGTGTATTTTGCTCACATTTCCATATCATAATCAAGCAAAGAAGGAAGTCAGAGTAGGAATTCAACCACCAACACGAAGAAGACAAGAACTAATGAAGATTCAGAGAGACAATACTGATTACTACTTTGCTCTCATGATGTCTTCAGTTTATTTTCCTAAACAAATAGGACAACCTGTTATCAGTGGCACTACTGATAATTGAATGGGCCCTCACATATTGCTAACTGATCAGGAAAATGACACCAAACATGTCCTCAAAGATCAGTCTGTTGGAGGCATTCCTCGGCTATTTCCTTTACCAGATGGCATAGCTTCCACTGAGAAGGCAAATCAACCAACACACAGGACCCCAGTTCTTCTACAATCCTGCTACCTGATGTTCCCACCAAGGTATTTGAAAAATGTGTTGGCCTAGAATTTTCTCTGCTACAATAACTGCATGAAATTGTCACAAAATTGGAATGTGTAGTTTGGTATTCAAGAACCTTAGTAACATATACTCAGAATAAACCTGGTTGTTCTCTGATCCTCTTTGAGGAGATAAGTGCATATTTTTTATCAAGTGGATAGTAGAACATTTGGTCCCTGACCTGTCTTTCCAATTCGGGATTTAAATACCCACTCATGGTCTTCGTACTTTTTTTTCTAAATGAGTGTTCCTGAGCCACCAGTAAATCAGGTTGCTTTGTTAAATAAATAAATAAATAAATAAATAAATAAATAAATAAATAAGTAAATATTTTCTCCAAATGTCAATGACAACATAATTGATGTAGTAGTTTAAATGATAATGGATTCCATATACTCTTGTATGTTTGAAATGTATGATCTCAAAATGGCGCTACTATTTCGGAAGGATTATGTGGGCTTGTTGGATGAGCTTTGCCATTGGGGTTTGCTTTGAGGTTTCACAGCTCATTCCAGACCCATTCTTAAGTTTTCTGTTTCCAGCTTGTGGATCAGATACAAGCTCTCAACTATTTCACCAGTAGTATACCTGCTTGCTTATTTCCATGCTCTCTGCTATTATGCTGTGGACTAACTCTTTGAAACCTGAAACAAGACCCCAATTAAATTACGCACATTCTGTTCTAGGTTTTCTTGCTCATGCTTTCTCATCACAAAGTGACTGAAGCAACTGATGATTTTCAGAACATTAGAGGGAGCAAGAAAGTAAAAGATTTATTTTAAACAAGTACTTATGAAATACAAAGTATTAAGACCAGAGTCCCCAAGGCTACTTTGAATTTAGTCTTGTTTTGTGTGTTTTTGTTTTCTGTTTGTTTGTTTTGTTTGTTATTGTTGGCTTGCATGCTTGTTTTTGTTTTAGTGTATGGAATAAGAGACCATGTTTCATTATACAAAGAGACATAGAGGTCAAATGTATAAACACTGGGTATCTTTAACTATTGTTCTCTAATTTCTTTTATGTTTTAAAGAGTCTCCTTCATCCTAGAGCTCATCAGGCTAGTCAGTTTTGGGTAACACATGTTCAAGTGTGCACTAGTCTTCTCTGGATGCCAGGAATCTGAACTCAGGGCCTCATGCTTACATAGTAATAGCTTTACTGAAGATCCATAACTTTCTTCTAATCTATAAAGTGAAGAAGAGATGTACTCCATTGTTTTATTAGACTAGATGACAACATGACTGAAATCTGGTACACATGTAGCAAATATTATTAAAATGATCTAAATATAAATTACTTTATAAACTGCACTTACATGTGAAACATGTTTGTCATCAAAAATCCATAGAAATCATTAGAGTCTTTCTAATGATTAATTTGGGTATGAATCTAAACCCATAGATTTTGTCTTTTGCTATGTATTGTAATGCTAAATATTGAGTCTGGGGTCTGGTTGTCTCGAGGAACAAATTGATCCTCATGTACACCAAGTGATGCCTTGATCCTTAGTATAAAACTGTTCGTTGTGCCAGGCAGTGATGGTGCACACCTTTAATCCCAGCACTTGGGAGGCAGAGGCAGGCAGATTTCTGAGTCTGAGGCCATCCTGGTTTACAGAGTAAGTTCCAGAAATCCAGGGCTACTCAGAGAAATCCTGTGTAGGAAAAACAAAAACAAAAACAAAAGAAAACTATTGGTTGAATAAAGATACCTACAGCTGGGCAGAAGTGAGGTAGGCAGGGCTGAAGTTCCCAGGTTTGGGGTCTGAGGCAGAGCAAAGTGAAGAGAGAGAAGGCAGAGACAAGAGAAGAGACCATGGAGTAGGTGAATCATGAAACCATGGACATGGGAGTTGGCAAGTTGTAGTAAGAGTTGCCAAGGCAGAACATTGAAAGTTCTATCTCTGGATTATTAACAGGAAAGTTGACAAAATTGTTTAGAGGATTGATGTCAGCCCAGCTCTAGTATTTTGTCTTTTGTCTAGGAACTAAATGATCCACGGTGGTATAGGAATGTCAAATTAACATTTAACATTAACCACAACACACACTCTGTGATATTCTACTTCCATGAGGAAATTCAAAATTCATGTGCCTATGTGTACAATGTGTTATAATTCTATGTGTTATAAAAGTGTGGGTTCATGTGCATATTTATATAAAAGACAGAGGTCAACATTGGTTCCTTTATTCAGTTGATCTCTACCTTATTTTATGAAGCAGGTTCTCTCACTGATTTGCATCCTGGCTGGGCAGTGAGTGCCAGGAATCCTGACACTCTGTACCCAGTGCTAGGATTAAAGGTACACACCACTTTAACTGGCTTTTTAAATGTGTTCTGAGGGTTAAAATGCAGGTCTTCATGATTACACAGCAAATGCTTTACTGACTGAGACATCTCCCCAGTATCTGTCATTTTGCCTTCTCTTATATTGCACCTGCCCTTCTTCACCACTTCTCATTTCTTCATGTAGACTAGAATTATCAAACACTTTTTTGCATAATGGTCATAACACAAGCTAGAATATAAATTACTTTAACACTAGAGTTTGGAATACCATTTTCAGTTGTCTGCTAATAGCTGTTCTTCTCAATAGCACTGACATGACCTTTAAATATCACAGGATCTAAGTGACAAAGGATAATGATAATGGAATTTTAATTGATGGGTAAATTATTGAGCAGCATTAGCAAATACTCTGTAACACTTCTCCTTTCCTCCTGCCACACTGAAACAAATCATTATATTCTATTATATTCTATAGAGGGCTCCTGGTTTTCTTAGATCTGAATTAATGATTCATTTGGCCCTTTCTACTGTGGTGTAACAAAGAAATTGTCTAAAAAGCAGACAAATGTTAGGTGATAGAAAGCCACGTAAAAATCAGAGTAAAATCTCAGGTATCATCGCTCAGGTGCCATTCCCTTTTTATTTGAGAGAAAGACTCTCACTGGCTTTGAAAGTCAATAAGGAGACAGTAATAAAAAGTTACCCGTGTGGCATCTTCCTATCCAAAGACATCACCTTTAAAAGACTTCAGTACTACATGTCTCACCTTGCTAGGGACTAAGGCTTTCAGCATTTGAACTTTTGCAGACACAGTCAAACCATACCTAACACATAGGAAACAAAATACGTACTAACATGTCTTTCTAGGTTTCAGCCAGATGTTAGGCTCAGGATTTTTCCCTCTCTTCCTCCCTCCCTCCTTATCTCTCATCCTCACTCCTTCTTTCATTCCCTCTCTTCTTCACTCACTCCTTACCTCTGTCCCTTCTTCCATACCCAACCTCTATGCTCTCTCTCTCTCTCTCTCTCTCTCTCTCTCTCTCTCTCTCTCTCTCTCTCTCTCTCTCTCTCTCAGCATGTACTTATGTATGCATTCAAGCACAGTGTCCTAAAGTAGTGTTCAGTTAGACAAATATTTTCAACATGAAAATTATTATTGTGATTGCAAGATGACTTTTGACAGCTCATCTTAGATGTCAACTTGACATGCCTGCAAAGACACTCATTGAAGAACTAACTCTATCAGAGTGGCCTTAAATAAATTTCCTCCTAATACCTGATGCAGGAGGGCCCAGCCCACTGTATGCTGTGCAAGTCCTAGGCTTAGGGTTGGAGTAAAGTTTGTGCTATATGATTAAAATAGCTGAGTAGGTCAGGGGAACAAGTCAGTCAGCAGCATTACTCCATGGGCTCTGCTTTTTAGTTCTTGTCTTCAGTTTCATAATTTGAGCTCCTAATCAGGTTTCTGTTACTCAACAATGAACTGTAACCTATAAGGTAAATAGTTTCTTTCCTTCTCAGGTTGGTTTTGCTCAGAATATTTTACTGAAACAATAGAAAGTAAACTAGAACAATGGTTCAATGGACAAAATCCCTTGCCACTAACCTGATGACCTGACTTTTATCCTGAGTTTGATTACCTGAGTTTGAACACAAGTTATACTTTGATCTTTATATACACCCTGTGTCACATATTTTCTTCCTCTCCCCATAAAACTATGCACACAAAATAATTAAAATTTGTTATGAAAAATTCATGAGGACAACTTCTATACTGAATTGATTTCTGGATCAAAAGCCTGATGAGCAGTTGTCTGCCTGTCTTGCAGCCTTATTACAGTTATTTTTTTAAAGAACTTTATAGTGTTTGATGGTTTAATTTTCTTCTCTGTGTATAAAATAATTTGTTTTCAGTTGAGTTAACATCTGTTTCTGAAGATAATTAAGGTTTTAGATGCCAATCAATTTAATAAAGCCACAAGGTTTTCCTGGCCTTCTTCATGCACAATCTGAATTTATATATGCAAAATGTGCAAAGTTTACTTTAAGAAATTGCCTGCATCTTCCATCACTGTAGCCATTATCTAATTAGTGAGGAAGTTGCCATTAAAAACTGTATGTATGCAAGACTGAAAATAAAGAAACTTCAAATGCCTTGGATAACAGCACCAAGACCAAGCATTTCTAGAAGTTCTGTCATTAAAGCTATGTAGAGTTAACTTTTTAATACTTATTTAGTGTGTGTGTGTGTGTGTTGTGTTTGTAGCTTTTGCATATAAATTTAGCTGTAGTATACATGTGAAGGTCAAATGAGAAAAAGGGAGAATTGGTCTCTCAATCTATCATGTAGATTTCCAGAAATCAATCTCAAATCATCAGCCTTGGAAACCAGTGTCCTTAACCCCAAGCTATCTGGCTGGTCCAAGTTAATGTTTTTAAACCTCTATTATAATAGCTGTCATTTCCAAGTAAATGTTCCCAAGAAACAAGTAGGAGAAGAGTCTCTATGATCCAAAAAAAAAAAAAAAATAGACTTTCAAACAAAAGTTGTAAAAAAGGTGGGGAAGGTCACCACTAACTTACCAAAAACAAACAAAAAAACCCCACTATGATGAACTCTGCATTTTGAACATTTGTAACACAAATGCATGGGCACCCACATTTGAAAAAGATATTCTGTTAAAACTCAAACACACATTGATACACACACAATAATAGTAGGAGATTTCAAGATCCTACAATATACAGATTATGGAAACAAAAAATAGAGAGATACAGTGAAACTAAAACAAGTTATGAACCAAATAGTTTTAACAGATATCTGCAGCACATTTCACCCTATAACAAAATAATATTCCTTCTCTGCAACTCATAGTACCTTCTTGGACATGAAACAAACCTCAACTGATACAAGAACACTGAATTAATCCCATGTATTCTAATGGATAAATACGGACTAAGACTGGTCTTCAATAGCAAGAAAAACAAGAAAAAGCCCACATAAATGTGGAAAATAAACAAATTTCTATTCAATAATAACTTGGTCAGGGTAGAAATAAAGAAAGAAATTAAAGACATTTTTTTAAAATTCCATGAAAATGGAAGCACAACATACTTGAAATATCATACACCTAATAGTTAATCTGAAAGCTCTAGAATCAAAAATAAGCAAACACACCAAAGAAGAGTAGAAGGCAAGAATTAAACTCAGGGCTGAAATCAACCAATTGAAAACAAAGAGAGCATAGAAAGAATCAAGAAGATCTTTGCTCCTGTGACTGAGCAGACAGGTACAGCCAGGAATGCAGAGAATGCTGTATTTTTCTTGTCTGGTGCAGTTCTTAGACTGCAGACAAAATGCCTAACTAAATTAATTCCCTGTTCCATTTCATTGTCACACCCTAGCTGATATCAGTGTTGGGTATATGCTGATTCAGTATAACCTGTATCTGTACGCACCCCTGTAGCAACAGTCTTTTGAAAAAAAATGACATTGTTACCGTTAAATTAATACCCTGTTGCTTACCATGCCGGATACATAAACTATTTCCTTTTTCTCTGGAGCTCCAACGAATTCAAAACAAAGGGAGCAATAGAAAGAATCAAGAAGATCTTTGCTTCTTTGACTGAGCAGACAAGTGCAGCCAGGAATGCAGAGAATGCCCTATTTTTCTTGCCTGGTGCAGTTCTTAGACTGCAGACCAAATGCCTAACTAAATTAATTCCCAGTTCCATTTCATTGTCACACCCTAGCTGATATCAGCGTTGGGCATATGCTGATTCATTATAACCTGTATCTGTATGCACCCCTGTAGCAAGAGGCTTTAAAAAAAATGACATTGATACTGCTAAATTAATACCCTATTGCTTACCATGCTGGATACATAAACTTTTTCCTTTTTCTGTGGAGAAGCTATGACCCAAATGGATTTAACAGTGATCTCTAGAATATTTCATCCTAAATCCAAAGAGTATACCTTTTTAACACCTCATGGGACCTTCTCTGAACTTGAGCATATAATTGGTCCCAAAACTGGCCTCAACAGATACAAGCAGATTGAAATAATTCCATGCATCCTATCAGATCATCACACATTAAGGCTAATCTTAAATAGCACCAAAAACAATAGAAATTCCACAAATACATGGAAGGTGAAAAACACTCTACTCAAAAATAACTTGGTCAAGGAAAACATAAAGAAATTAAAGACTTTTTAGATTTTAATGAATATGAAACCACAACATACCCAAACCTGTGGGACAGAATGAAAACACTCCTAACAGAAAAACTCATAGCTCTGAGTGCCTCCAAAGAGAAACTGGAGAGAGCATACAATAGCAGCTTTATACCACAGTTGAAAGCTCTAGAACAATACTAGGAAAATATACCTAAGAGGAGTAGATGGTAGGAAATAATCAAAATTAGGACTGAAATCATCCAAGTAGAAAGAAAAAGAACTTAACAAAGAATTACACAAAGCAGAAGAGTGTTCTTTGAAAAAAATAAAAAAGATAGGTAAACCCTTAGTCAGACTAATCAGAAGGCACATAGACAGTATCCAAATTAACAAAATCAGAAAGGAAAAAGAAAATAAAAAAAACCAGAAACTTAGGAAATATAAACAATCATCAGATCCTTCTACAAAAGCCTTTATTCGCAAAACTGCAAAATCTGGATGAAATGGGCAATTTCCAAGACAGATACCAGGTAGAAATTTAATTAGGATCAGATAAATGATCTAAACAGCTACCATATACCCTATTGAAATAGAAGAAGTCATGAATAGTCTCCCAAACAGGAAAATCCCAGGGCCAGATGGGTTTAGTGCAGTGGTCTATCAGAACATCAAAGAAGACATAATACCAATATTCTTCAAACTATTGCACAAAATAAATACAGAAGGAACACTACCGAACTTATTCTATGCAGCCACAATTACATTGATACCAAAATCTCACAAAAATCAAACAAAGGAGAAATTTAGACCAATTTACCTTATGAATATCAATGTAAAGAACCCAGGTATCCCTCAACAGAAGAGTGGATGCAAAAAAATGTGGTATATCTACACAATGGAGTACTATTCAGCCATTAGAAACAATGAATTCATGAAATTCCTAGGCAAATGGATGGAGCTACAGAACATTATATTAAGTGAGGTAACCCAGACTCAAAAGGTGAATCATGGTATGCACTCACTAATAAGTGGATATTAACCTAGAAAACTGGAATACCCAAAACATAATCCACACATCAAATGAGGTACAAGAAGAAAGGAGGAGTGGCCCCTTGTTCTGGAAAGACTCAGTGAAGCAGTATTCGGCAAAACCAGAATGGGGAAGTGGGAAGGGATGGGTGGGAGGACAGGGGAAGAGAAGGGGGCTTACGGGACTTTCGAGGAGTGGGGGGCTAGAAAAAGGAAAATCATTTGAAATGTAAATAAAAATATATCGAATAAAAAACAAAAAAAACAAAAACAAAACAACAACAACAAAAAACAGGAAAAAATACTCAATACAATTCTTGCAAATGGATCAAGTAGGCTTCATCTCAGGGATGCAAGGATGGTGCAATATAAGGAAATCCATCACTGTGATATACTACATAAACAAACTCAAAGAAAAAACTCCACTTGTTCATCTCATTAGATGATAAAAAAGCATTTGACAAAACCCTACACTCCTTGATAAAACCTCGGAATGATCATGAGTTCAAAGCTCATTCCTAAACATAGTAAATGCAATATACAGCAAACCAGTAGCCACTATCAAACTAAATGGAAAGAAACTCATAGCCATCCCACTGAAATCAGGAGCTAGACAAAGTTGTCCACCCTCTCCATACTTATTCAACAGTGTTCAAAGCCCTAGCCAGAGCAGTTAGATAACAAAATGAGGTCAAACAGTTACAATTTTGAAAGGAAGAAGTAAAAATATCATTATTTGCTGATGATATAGTATACTTAAGTAACTCCCAAAATTCCACCAGAGAACACCTAAACCTAAAAAACAACTTCAGCAAATTGGCTGAATATAAAATTAACTCAAACAATTCAGTGGCCTTCCTCTACTCAAATCATAAACAAGCTGAGAAAGAAATTAGAGAAACAACTCCCTTCACAGTAGTCCCAAGTAATAAAACATACCTTTGTGTGATTCTAATTAAACGAGTGAAAGATCTGTATGACAAGAAATTCAAGTATCTGAAGAAAAGAAATGAAGAAGATCTGAGAAGACTGAAAGAACTTCCATGCTCATGGATTGGTAGGATTAATATAGTATAAAGGACCATCTAGCTGAAACTAATCTACAGATTCAATACAATCTCCACCAAATTTCCAGCTCAACTCTTCATAGAGCTAGAAAGTATAATTTGCAAATTCATCTTGAATAACAAAAAACCCAGGATAGAGAAAACTCTTCTCTGCAATCAAATAACTTCTGGCAGAATCAACATTCCTGATTTGAAGCAGTACTACAGAGCAATCATGATAAAATCTACATGGTATTGGTACAATAACGGGCAGGTAGATTAATAGAACAGAATTGAAGACCCGAAAATGAACCCACACCTATGGATGGTCACTTGATCGTTGAAAAATGATCTAAAATCATCCAGTGGAAAAAAGACAGAATTTTCAACAAATCATGCTGGTTAAACTGACAGCATTTAGAAGAAGGCACATCTATCCATTTTTTTTATTAGATAAATTATTTACATTTCAAGTGTCTTTCCCTTTCTTGGTCCCTTCCCCCAAAAGTTCCATAAGCAATTTACCCTCCCCAATTCCTCAATCCCTGTTCCTCCTGTTTCCATGTCCTGGTATTCCCCTACACTGCTGTGTGGAGCCTTTGCATGGCCAGGGGCCTCTCTACCCTTTGAGGTCCAACAATGCTATCCTCTGCTGCTTATGCCTCTGGAGTCATGGGTAACAACATATGTACTATCTGGTTGGGGATTTTGTCCCTGGGAGCTTTGGGAGTTACTAGGTGGCTTATATCATTGTTCTTCCTATGGCACTACAAACACCTTCAGCTCCTTGGTTCCTTTCTCTAGTTCTCCCATTGGGGATCCAGTGCTCAGCTCAATGGCTGGCCGAGAGTGTCCTCCTCCATATTTGTCATGTACTAGCAGAGCCTCCCAGGTGACAGATATATCCAGCTCCAGTCAGCAAGTACTTGTGGGCATCAATAATAGTGTCTGGGTTTTGTAACTGTATATGGGATGGATCACTAGGTGGGGTAGACTCTGGATGGTTTTCCCTCCGTCTCAGCTCTATACATTGTCTCTGTATCTCCTGTGGCTATTTTGTTCCTGCTTCTAAGAACAACCAGTGTATCCATACTATGTTCTCCCTTCTTGGGCATCATTTGATATGTGAATAGAATCTTGGGTATTCCAAGCTTCTGGGATAATATCCACTTATCAGTGAGTGTATGCTATGTGTGTTCTTTTTTGATTGGGTTACATCACTTAGGATGATATTTTCCAGCTCCACCCATTTACCTAAGAATTTCATGAACTCATTGTTTATAATAGCTGAGTAGTATTCCTTTGTGTAAATATACCACATTTTATGTATCCATTCCTCCATTGAGGGACACTTGGTTTCTCTCCAGCTTCTTGCTATTATAAATAGGGCTGCTATGAACATAGTGCATCACATGTCCTTATTACATGATAGGGAACCCTCTGGGTATATGCCCAGGAGTAATATAACAGTATCCTCCAGCAGTATCATGCCCAGTTTTCTGAGGAACCACCAGACTGAATTCCAGGGTGGTTGTACTAGCTTGTAATCCCACCAGCAGTAGAGAAGTATTCCTCTTTCTCCACATCCTCACCAGTACCTGCTGTCTCCTGAGTTTTTGATCCTACCATTCTGACTGGTGTGAGGTGAAATATCAGGGTTATTTTGATTTGCATTTCCCTGATGACTAAGGATGTTGAACATTTATTTAGGAGCTTCCCAGCCATTCAATATTCCTCAGGTGAAAATTCTTGGTTTAGCTCCACACCAAGTGCATCAAGGACCTCCACATAAAACCAGACACACTGAAATTAATAGAAAAGAAACTAGGAAAAAGCCTTGAGCACATGGGCACAGGGGAAAATTTCCTTAACAGAACACCAATAGCTTAGCTTATGGTCTAAGATCATAAAATTGCAAAGTTTCTGAAGGCATAAGACACTGTCAATAGGACAAAAGGGCAACCAACAAATTGGGAAAAAGTCTTTACTAACCCTACATCCAACAGAGGGATAAGATCCAATATATACAAAGAACTCAAGAAATTAGACACCAGAGAGCCAAATAGCCCTATTAAAAATTGGGGTACAGAATTAAATCTATCCATTCTTATCCCCTCATACAATGCTCAAGTTCAAGTGGATCAAGGACCTCCACATAAAACTAGATACACTGAAACTAATAGAAAAGAAAGTGGGGGAAGACCCTTTAGCATATGGGCACTGGCTAAAATTTCCTGAACTGAGCACCAGCAGCTTATGCTCTAAGATTAAGAATTGACAAATGAGACCTCATAAAATTGCAAATATTCTGTAAGGCAAAGGACACTGTCAATGGGACAAAATGGCAACCAACAGATTAGAATAAGATCTCGACCAATCTTACATCAGATAAAGGACTAATAACCAATAGATAAAAAGAACTCAAGAACTTAGAATCCAGAGTGTCAAGTAACCATATTAAAAATGGGGTACAGAGTTACAGGGAGAATTCTTAACTGAGGACATTGAATGGCTGTGAAGTGCCTAAAGAAATGTTCATCATCCTTAGTTATCAGGAAAATGCACTCACTGATAAGTGAATATTAGCCCCAAAGCTCAAAATAAACAAATTACAATTCACAGACCCATGGCGCTCAAGAAGAAAGAAGACCAAAGTGTGGATGCTTTAGTTTTTCTGAGAAATGGTTTTTCTGAAAATACTCACAGGAGCAATTTTGGAGACAAATTATGGAGCAGAAACTGAAGGAAAGGCCATCCAGAGATTGTCCTACTTAGGGATTCATCCTATAAACAGTCCCCAAACCCCAACAATATTATGGATGACAAGAGGTGCCTGCCCAACAGAGCCTGTTATGGTTGTCTCTAGAGGTGCCCTACCAGAGCCTTACAGATACAGAGGCAGATTCTAGCAGCCAACCATTGCACTGAGCATGGGGTCCCCAATGGAGGAGTTTGAGGGAAGACTGAAGGAGCTGAAGGGGGTTGCAGCCCCATGGGAAGCATGGCAATGTAGGTCAACCAGATGCCCTAGGACTCCCATGGACTAAGCCATCAACCAAGGGGTACAGATGGTTTCAGCCAAAAGTATGGCAGAGTAATTCCTAGTTGGGCATCAGTAGGATCCTATAAAAGCTAGATAGATACCCCAGCATGGGAAAATTAAGTGGGGGGTGTAGATGGGTGTATGTTGGGTAGAGAGGCATCTTCTTGGAGACAGGGGTGGGAGGATGGGTTGGGGTGTTTCTGGGATGGGGGAAACAGGGAAAGGGTATAGCATTTGAAATGTAAATGGAGAATATATTCAATAGAAAATTAAAAATGTACATCAGAAAATGGGTCATATTATTACCAGTGGACCCAGGTATACCACTCCTGGGCATCTACTCAGAAGACTCTCCAAGATATAATAAGATCACATTCTCCACTATGTTCATAACAGCCTTACTTATAATTGCCAGAAGCTGGAAAGCACCCAGATGTATCTCAACAGAGTGGATACAGAAAATGTGGTACATTTATCCAATGGAGTACTACTCAGCTGTTAAGAACAATGAATTCATGAAATTCTTAGGCAAATGGATGGAACAAGAAAATATCATCCTTAATAAGGAATCCAAATCACAAAAGAACACAAATCGTATGTACTGCTTGATAAGTGGATAGTGGCCCAGAAGTTTAGAATGCCCAAGATCCATTTCACTGACCACATGAATCTTAAGAAGGAAAACCAAAGTGTGGATACTTTGTCCTTCTTAGATAGGGTACAAAATAGCCATGGGAGGAAATACAGAGAAAAAGTATGGAGCAAAGAATGAAGGAAAGACTGTCCAGAAACTGTACCACCTGGGTTCCATCCTAGAAACAGTTACCAAATCCAGACATTATTGTGGATGCCAACAAGTGCTTGCTGACAGGATCCTGATATAGCTGTCTCTTGAGAAGCTCTGCCAGTAACTGACAAATGCAGAGAGGGCTGCTCTCAGTCAACCATTGAACTGAACACAGCATCCCCAAAGGAGGAGCTAGAGAAAGGATCCAAGGAGCTGAATGGATTTACAGCCCCATAGGAGGAACAATAATATGAACCAACCAGTACCACCAGAGCTCTCAGGGACTTAACCACCAACCAAAGAGTACACACATAGGGACCCATGGCTCCAGTCACATATATAGTAGAGGATGGCTTGGTCAGACATCAATGAGAAGAGAGGCCCTTGGACATGTGAAGGCTCATTTCCCCAGAGTAGGGGAATTCTAGGTCAGAGAAGCAAGAGTGGGTTGGTTAGTGAGCACAGGGAGGGTGATAGGGTAGGTGGTTTTCTGAGAGAAAACAAGAAAATGGGATAGCATTTCAAATGTAAATAAGGAAAATGTCTAATTAAAATATTTTCTCCTTCTAATGAGTGAGCTTTTGAATAAAACTCACCCCCTTTTCCAATTCTTCATTGACTCTGCCCATCACTGATACTGCAACTCTCCCTTGTCTAACTACATGTGAACAGCCATGGTACTTATATACTTCTATTGAGACCCTATATTGAAATGGGTCTGATTGTGTGGATACCTGTAGTAAATTCAGAGTGTCTTATAATTTATTTATTTGTTTGTTTGTTTAACACACTGAAACCCTGTTTATTCTTATTCAGAGAAAAGACAGAAGCAGGACGTTTAAGAACAGCATTTGAATACTGCAGTGCCTCTTTCAATGCTTTTTTTATTTTCCCTAAAAATCTTAGGAGTTAGCTTTCTGTATGCATACAGGTGTATCTACAGGACTGTTTGTGAATATTGGACATATATAATTTGTCATTTAAAGGTTTGCATGCTATCACCTCTATTTTGGCAGCACATTGAAAAACGGTTCTTATGAAATTCACACTGCACCATCATCATTGTCATTCTTAACTAGGAGGTAAATTCTCCTGAGATGTTATACTATATATGCTGATTAAATTGACAAATCTCAGTGTGACAAATCTGGACTCATCTGGTAAACAAATTCTGAGCAAGATTATGAGTGACTTTCTAGTCTGGCTAATTGAGTTGAAAAATGAATCTTAAATGTAGATGGTGCTACCCTAAGAATATGAGGCATGAGAAGTCAGATCTACTTATCATCTTTCTATCATCTACCTGCCAGTCATCTATCTCCATATTTATTTAACTACCTCCTATTATTTTTCATTCTGGCTCTTGAAATATCATTTACTTTCTTCTGTTTCCATTTATACACATCTTTTTATCCATAGTTTATCATCTAACCACTATTTTTCATCTATATCTATCTATCTATCTATCTATCTATCTATCTATCTATCTACCTGCCTACCTATTTTTTATCTATATGTCTCTCTGTATCTGTTCAAAGGTGAATGAATTGGAATGGAGGCAGAAAAGGCAGAAAACAGAGGTAAGGAGAGCTAGGCCTGAATCCTTCCAAACAAATCGTTCACTAAAATAGAAAACTGTGAATTATTCCCATGAGGGAGGACTTCAAAATTTTTAGTCCACTGTTCTGCCCAGTTCTGAACTTTCATTGTGGTCACATTGCCACCAAAATATACTACCATTTATGAGGCTGCTCAAAAAATAACAAAAAAATGGCTAAGAAAAATTAATCACTCATTTTGAGTTGTATTTTCTTCTACCCACGAATGAATTTGGATCACATCCTACTGCCTTCCTTTGCTTTTGTTCCATTAAAATTAATGTAGCCTTCCATGCCATAAAGTCGCTAATGTTGGCTTCCTGTTCATTGCTTGGCAGACCATTCTCCATGAAAACCAGGCGTTAATGAAATTATTTGTGAGGCAGGCACCTTTAATCAGGAATCATTACCACAGGAATTACTTTTAACGTAATAATATCAGAGATGATAAATGTAAAACGGCACCCAGAACTCTACAGTGATAAAGCATTGCATGCAAAGTACCAGGATCAAACAATTTTATTAACCGTATATATTTCCAGTGGTACTCAGAAAATATCAATAAGTAATGTAAATTGGGAACCCTGCTTTGTATGGGAAAAGGAAAGTATCTAGTCATAAAAGCCTATTAATGTATAAAAAAAGAATTCATGTCTAACTCTTTGAGAAAATTATCTTGCACATTTAGTTTAGCCCTTACCAGCATCAGGAAAGTTTCCCATAATGTTTTTGTACAAGTGCTTGTGTTGGATTAGTTTCCGGTCTTTTTGGCATGCACTTTGCATAATACACTACTGGGGAAAGGAGTAAAAACACTTCAGGATTCCAACTGCATTTTCTCCTCATCAATAAAAGTTTTTTAGTGCCCATTTGTGTCTGGGAACCAGGAATGACTCCTTTTTCTGTACTGTAGCTCTGAGAGTACCATAATTTTGCAAAACAAATACCCAGCTAGCACTCCCATCCAGGGAAGTGATTCAAAGGTATCCTCTAATTCAAAGTGTCATATGATCATGGAATGGATTTCAGAGATATTTTATCATCAAATGCTGCAGTTTTACTCATCTGAGACTTGGTTGGACATCTGCCTACCTAAAATGTTATATATTTTAGTTGATACACTCAAGTCTCCAATATCCTTTCCTAAGTCCAACTCAGGTACTATTACCCATCACACCTAGCTTTTGGTATATAGTCATAGTGTGATGCTGACAGTTAATTATTTCTAATTGTCTATGTTCCAGTGTGGCTCATCTCTTGGCTTCTTTGAATGGTTCAGTGATTTTTTGCTCCTGAACTTGCAAACAAAGTCATATTGTTCACATATTAAAAACAGAAAAATTTGTACAGATCAAGAGTTTTAAATAATTTAAACAGGAGTTTATAAATGTTGAAAAAATGGAATTCACTGAATGTTTCTATTCCAATAATTAAAACCAGTAGTCTTGGTTAGGAAATTTAATTGTTTCAATTTAAGCCATATGATATAGAGTGCTTTAGAATTTTAGTTTGCTTCCTAGAAGTGGTATCAATTAATAGGCTTGCTAGGCAATTTGTTCAACCTTTTAGAAATTTTCTTATTGATCTTTGTAGTTTTATTATTGCCTTTTTCTAATATTTTTCAAAGAATAATGTAATGAAGTGGTAACAAAAACCCTTATCTATGCTATGCAGAAAATACATGGACTGCCATCTACTTTGTTAGAGTTGGTACAACAGTTAAAAAGACATCTCACATATGTGTTCCTCTGAGACATGCATGGCCCTGTACTTCTCTCGAAGATATATTGTGTTTCTTAGTGATAGTAAGAACCATGTACCTCCTCCTAGTAGTGTGAAAACAATTACAGGCTACACAGGTTTCTGCTTCACATGTGTCTCTATTTAAATCTGCCTAGGTTGCTCTCCCCCTGAACTACTTTTCCTCTATCCATGAGTTCTTCTCTCTCATCTTTCAGCAAACTTGTGGTGGTCAATACTAATGGCAATTTGGACATATTTAGAATCACCAAAGAAACAAGTTTTTGGGCATTCCTGTAGAGGAGTGTTTCAATAGAGTTAAACAAGCTGGGAAGACATATCCTAAATATGAAGAATAGAGATTCATAGACATAGAAGTGGCTGAAACAGAAAAAGGAGCAGGAACTGGTGAAATCATCACTGCCTAAGATTTCCTTGGCACTGGAATAAATGGCAGCATTTTGGTGCTTGACTTTTTGATTCCCTGAGTAAATATGGACAACACAAACAACTGGAAAGATTATTTTAATGTTATACCTTTTCAGATGCAATAAAATGAACTTCTGATCCCAAGCTAAGATTTGGGAGTATGGTTGTAATTCAGCCCCAACTCCCAGTCAACCTGAGATTAGTAGTCTTCAGCCTACATCAAAAAGCTTTTTACTATGGGGTGAGATGGAGGGAGGGAGGGATGAAGGGAGAGAGAGAGAGAGAGAGAGAGAGAGAGAGAGAGAGAGAGAGAGCTAGAGTTCACAAGGAGCAGCTATGGCTGCAGATGCTAATTTATCCAAAGTTTAGAAAATTGGGATAAGACTTTTATCATTGTACATTTGCAGGTTGTTTTGGGAATTTCATATATATAAATACAATTGGTTAACTATTTTAAGTTTAAGACTCATGCTTTGACCAGGAAATCGAAATAAGTGGGCACTGGTTGGAAGATAGATAAACAAGCAGAAACCACACCAGTAGCCCAGGACCTCCCCTGGAGAGAAGGCTAGGTAGGCAGGACTGCCAGGGAGCTTGGCTGACACAGAGCAGGACTACTGGGATCAGAAGCCTTGTCTGGCACCTTCACAGAGAGTTGCAGGGCAGCTTCTTTCACTTTTTCTTTCTCTTTCTCTTTCTCTTTCTCTTTCTTTCTTTCTTTCTTTTTTTAAATTTATTTTCACTCTGTGAATGCTTTTATTTAGCTACAGTTTGATGTTTCCTTTGGCTGTTTACTTGTTTTTTTTTTTTTTTTTTTTTTTATAATTTTGGGTTTAGTTTTATTTTATTTTCTTGGTTTGGGGGAGTTTTGTTGTTGATTAGGTTTTTGCATTTTTGCATTGAATATATTCTTCATTTATATTTAAAATGATAAAACCTTTCAATGTTTCCCCCTTCCCTGACTCTCCTCCCACCCCCTGCTTCCAAGTATATGCCTCACCACCTCACCCACTCCCACCTACCACCCCCTCAAATTCCCTGTGCTGGGGCATCTACGAGGTCTTCAAAAGAACAAGGACCATTCCTCCCACTGATGGCCAACAAGTCATTCCTCTGCCACACTTTTGGCTTGAACCTTGTGTACCCTTTGGTTTATAGTTTAGTCCCTGTGATCTCTGGGGTGTCTGGGTGGCCAACAACATTGTTCTGCACATGAGGCTGTAAGCCACTTCAGGTCCCCCACTTCTCCCTTCAACTCCTCCATTGGGGACCAATGCTTGACCGCTAGGATCTGCCTCTGTATGTGTAAGGCTCTGGCAGGGTCCCTCTGGAGACAAAAATGATAGACTCTTTTTGGCACACACTTCTTGTCCTTCATAATAGTGTCAGGGTTTGGTGACTGTTAATAGGATGAATCCCCAGGTAGGGAAATCACTGGGTGGCCTTTCCTTCAGTCTCTGCTCCACACATTTTTTCCATAATTATTCCTGTATTTCCTCCCCTTTCTCAGAGGAAACAAAGCACCCCCACTTCAGTCCTCCTTCTTCTTGAGCTTCATTAGGTCTCTGAATTGTAATTTGTTTTTTAAGACCCCCAAAAACTGAGGGTGCCCCCAACACCCCACGCCTCAGAAGGTGACACCCAATTCACTCTCAAGGAACGGTCTCAATGCAATAGCATGAGGATTTCTGTATTCCAGAATTCTAGGTTCCACAGTCCTACACCATACAGGGTTAGCGGACTGTGGACCCCAAGTGCAGAATTGGGACAGCTTTTATAAGTTCACAACGAAGCCCGCAAATCACCAACCAATCATTCCTTAGTATTGATAGCCCACAAAATGCGAGCCAATCGATTTGTACCACTCCTAGTTTTTAGGCCAATCAGTTTAAATTACTGGAGCACGCACTCAGTGGACCAATTAGTTTCCTATTTTCTTGGAGTCTATAGCTGAGTGAACTCCTGGATAGGTAATGGTGTAAGCAGTTTATAGAAGCAAGATAAGCTTAGCTCATTTCCAGTAACTTTGTGGGGCCATGATCACCTATTCAAAGCCTTTTTGCCTAGGTCTTAAAGGGCAGACTCTGGAATGTGACCTTTTACCTAGTTTCTAACAATGAGCACTAAGAGCAGGCTGTGGAATATGAAGTGTTTGGGGCTCCTTTGATGGCTGGAGTTAAGCTGTATTTTCTATTCTTTCATTCCCCATTTTTTTCTCTTGTTAGGCGTTCTAATCTTAGAACTATAGAACTAAATCTCTGACTCTATATATTCTGGATTGTCCTGCCCTAATCTATGATATTGTTGGCATAACATAAGAATCTGCACAGCATTTATTCGTTCCCTAATAAAACCTATTAACACAGGTTCCAATTATAAGCAAAAGGAGTAAAATTACAAAGGGTCTCATCAAAGCAGAAAGTGGGGTGGTCAAGAGTACAAGATAAGGGCCTTTCCACCAAGTCTCAAGGTTTATTGCTCAGTGGTGTCTAACGTAGACCAAATCTCCAACTTGGAAATGACTTGCAAGTCTCTTCTGAGTAGGCCTTCCATGCTTGCTGCCTCACCCACTCGAGGGTCTTGAGCCTAGAGAAAAAAGGCCTGTAGAGCACAAGGGTAGGAGAGCTATCTAGTCATTAACACCAGTCTCTGTGGTCAATTTGTTAAGGGTTTCTTTCATCAGGGTTTCAGCAACAGCTCTTGAAGCCTTCTTATACAGATCCAGTGCCTATATGGAAGCATTGAGGAGTTTCTGGCATGTTTGGAGTATTTAAGGCAAATCTCATATTGTAGGACACCTCCTTGGAGGGCCCAGTGGACACCAAAGGAGTTGGGATATCAAAGAGGATCTCTAGGGGGATCAGATAAAAATGGTAGGGGCTCTTCAGAAACAAGGGGAGATGCACCACCCAGCATGAGCCAGTCTCAAAGGTCAATTAATTAAGGTCTCTCATAGGGTTTTGTTTATTCTCTCTATCTGACTTGAGCCCTAGGGACAATACACCCAATACTGTTTCCAATTAGTCCCCAATATCTCTTTTAATTTCTGACTTACCTTAGAAACAAAAACAGAAGCATTGTCTGATCCAATTACCTTGGGCCCTCTGAAACTCAAGAAAATGTCTTCTAACCTTGACAGCTGTTCCTTCTTTCAACCCATCTAGAGAAAAGTATCTATAAATGCTAGAAGATATTTTATAACCATATTCTCCTGCCTTAGCTTTTATAAAATCTCTTAATGTACTCTAACCTCTTCACTTCTAGGTCTTTTGCCCTGTTTACTCTTTATTGCATAAGCAATTATTTGCTGGAGTATCTTACACTGATCTATTATCTCTCTAGCCTAAAACCTGAGTCATAAATATATACGTTTGGTTCCTTAACTGCCAGGACAACATTTTAATTCCCTAAATGAGTCCATCTGTACATTTGGCCTACTGAGTCTTTGACTTACTTTCTGGGGAGTATAGTTCTCCCTTCTTGTGTACACCTTCTCTTGGTAATAGCTGGTAGAGTGGCCAGCAATCTCAGTCCTTTTTTAAATGAGACTGTTCCTTAATTTTGTCCCATTTCTCAATGGGTGTCTCTTTTTTTAATATATATTTTTATTTTCTATATTCTTTGTTTACATTCCAAATGATTTCCCCTTTCCCAGATCCCCCTCCCCATATGTCCCATAAACCTTCTTCCCTCCACCCATTCTCCAATCATGTCTCACCTTTTTCTCTGTCATGATAATCCCCTCCAATGCTAGAACAATCCGTTCCAGGTTCAGGACCCTCTCCATTCTTCTTCATGGGAATCATTTTTTATGCTATTTGTACCTTGGGTATTCAGAGCTTCTGGGCTAATTAATATCCATTTATCAGAGATTGCATTCCATGTGTATTCTTTTGTGATTGGGTTACCTCACTTAGAGTGATTTTTTTCCAGATCAAACCATTTGCGTAAAAATTGTGTGAATTCATTGTTTCTAATTTTTGAATAGTATTCCATTGTGTAAATAAACCATGTTTTATGTATCCATTCCTCCTTTGAGGGACATCTGGGTTCTTTCCAGCTTCTGGCCATTATAAATAAGGCTGCTATGAACATAATGGAGCGAGCATGTGTCTTTACTGCATGCCGGAGAATCCTTTGGGTATATGCCCAGGAGCCGTATTGCAGGTTCCTCCAGAAGTGTCATGTCCAGTTTTCTGAGTAAGCACCAGATTGATTTCCAAAGTGGTTGTACCACCTTAGAGCCCCACCAGCAGTAGAGGAGTCTTCCTCTTTCTCCACATCCTCGCCAATACCTGCTGTGCCTGAGTTTTTGACCTTAGCCATTCTGACTGGTATAAAGTGAAATCTCAGGGTTGTTTTAATTTGCATTTCCCTAATGACTAATAATGTTGAGCCCTTCTTAAGGTGCCTCTCGGCCATCCGTATTTCTTCAGGTGAAAATCTTTGTTTAGATCTGTACCCCATTTTTAATAGGGTTATTTGGTTCCCTGGGGTCTAACTTCTGGAGTTCTGTATATATATTGGATATTAGCCCTCTATCAGATGTAGGGTTGCTGAATATCCTTTCCCAATTTGTTGGTTGCCGTTTTGTCCTTTTAACAGTGTCCTTTGCCTTACAGAAACTTTGTAATTTTATGAGGTCCCATTTGTCATTTCTTGATCTTAGAGCATAAGCTATTAGTTTTCTGTTCAGGAACTTTTCCCCTGTGCCCATGTCCTCAAGGATTTCCCCCATTTTCATTTCTATTACTTTCAGTGTGTCTGGTTTTACATGGAGGTCCTTAATCCACTTGGAGTGGACTTTAGTACATGGAGATAAGAATGGATCAATTCACATTCTTCTGCATGCTGACTTCCAATTGAACCAGCACCATTTGTTGAAAAGGCTATCTTTTTTTTTTTTTTCCACTGGATATGTTCGGCTTCTTTCTCAAAGATCAAGTGACCATAGGTGTGTGGATTAATTTCTGGGTCTTCAATTCTATTCCATTGGTCCACTTGTCTGTCAATGTGCCAATACCATGCAGTTTTTAACACTATTGCTCTATAGTATTGCTTGAAGTCAGGGATATTGATTCCCCCAGAATGTCTTTTGTTGTTGAGAATAGTTTTAGCTATCCTGTGTTTTTTGTTATTCCAGATGAATTTGAGATTTGCTTTTTCTAACTCTGTGAAGAACTGAGTTGGAATTTTGATGGGGATTGCATTGAATCTGTAGATTGCTTTTGGTAAGATGGCCATTTTAACTTAATCCTGCCAATCCACGAGCATGGGCAGATTTTTCCATTTTTTGAGGTCTTCTTAGATTTCCTTCTTCAGAGACATGAAATTCTTGTCATATAGATCTTTCACTTGTTTGGTTAGAGTCACACCAAGATACTTTATATTGTTTGTGGCTATTGTGAAGGGTGTCATTTCCCTAACTTCTTTCTCAGCCTGCTTATCCTTTGAGTATAGGAAGGCAACTGATTTGCTTGAGTTGATTTTATAACCAGCCTCTTTGATGAAGTTGTTTATCAGCTGTAGGAGTTCTCTGGTGGAGGTTTTCGGGTCACTTAAGTAGACAATCATGTCATCTGCAAATAGTGATAATTTGAATTCTTCCTTTCCTATTTCCTTGACCTCCTTATGTTGTCTAATTGCCCTAGCTAAAACTTCAAGTACTAAATTGAAAATATATGGAGAGAGAGGACAGTCTTGTCTAGTCCCTGATTTTAGTGGGATTGTTTCAAGTTTCTCTCCATTTAGTTTGATGGTGGATACCTATTTGCTGTATATTGCTTTAAGGATGTTTAGGTATGGGCCGTGAATTCCTGTTCTTTCCAAGACTTTTAGCATGAAAGGATGCTGAATTTTGTGAAATGCTTTTTCTGCATCTAGTGAGATGATCATTTGGTTATTTTCTTTCAGTTTGTTTATGCAGTGGATTGCATGGATGGATTTCCTTATATTGAACCATCCCTGCATCCCTGGTATGAAGCCTACTTGATCATGGTGGATGATCGTTTTGATGTGTTTTTGGATTCGGTTGGCAAGAATTTTATTAAGCATTTTTGCATCTATATTCATAAGGGAAATTGGCCTGAAGTTCTTTTTCTTTGTTGGATCTTTGTGTGGTTTTGGTATCAGCATAATTGTGGCTTCATAGAACGAGTTGGGTAGAGTACCTTCTGTTTCTATTTTGTGGAATAGTTTGAAGAGTATTAGTGTTAGGTTTTCTATGAAGTCTGATAGAATTCTACACTGAAGCCATCTGGTCCCATGCTTTTTTTGGTTGGGAGACTTTCTATGACCCTTTTTATTTCTTCAGGTGTTATGGGACTGTTTAGATGATTTATTTGATCCTGATTTAGTTTTGATGTCTGATATCTGTCTAGGAAACTGTCCATTTCCTCCAGATTCTCCATTTGTGTTGATTATAGTCTTTTGTAGTAGGACCTAATGAATTTTTGAATTTCCTCTGTTTCTATTGTTATATCTCCCTTTTCATTTCTAAGTTTGTTAATCTGTATACTGTCTCTGTGCCCTTTGGTTAGCCTGGCTAAGGATTTATCTATCTTATTGATTTTCTCAAAAAAAAAAAAAAAAAAAAAAAAACAGCTCCTGGTTTTGCTGATTCTTTGTATGGTTCTCTTTGTTTCTACTTGATTGATTTCAGCCCTGAGTTTGATGATTTCCTGCCTTCTACTCCTCCTGGGTGAAATAGCTTATTTTTGTTCCTGGGCTTTTGGGTATGTCATTAAGCTGCTAGGGTATGCTCTCTCCATTTTCTCATGGAGGCACTCAGGGCTATGAGTTTTCCTCTTATCACTGCTTTCAGTGTGTCCCATAGAGTTGAGTATGTTGTGTCTTCATTTTCATTAAATTCTAAAAAGTCTTTAATTTCTTTCTTTATTTCTTCCTTGACCAAGGTATCATTGAGTAGAATATTGTTCAGTTTCCACGTGTATGTGGGTTTTCTGTTGTTTTTGTTGCTATTGAAGACTACTTTTACTCCATAGTGATCTGATAGGAGGCATGGGATTAATTCAATCTTCTTATATTTGTTGAGATCTGTTTTGTAACCAATTATATGATTGATTTTGGAGAAGGTATCATGAGGGGCTGAGAAAAAGGTATACTCTTTTGCTTTAGGATAAAATGTTATATCTCTATCTCTATCTCTATCTCTGTCTCTGTCTCTATCTCTATCTCTATCTCTGTCTCTGTCTCTGTCTCTGTCTCTGTCTCTCTGTCTCTCTGTCTCTCTGTCTCTCTGTCTCTCTGTCTCTCTCTCTCTCTCTCTCTCTCTCTATATATATATATATATATATATATATATATATGCTAAATCTAATTGATCCAAAGCTTCAATTAATTTCACTGTGTCCCTGTTCAGTTTCTGTTTTCCTAATCGGTCCATTGAAGAAAGTGCAGTGTTGAAGTCACCCACAATTATTGTGTTAGGTGCAATGTGTGCTTTGAGCTTTAGTAAAGTTTGTTTTATGAATGAGGGTGCCCTTGCATTTGGAGCATAGATGTTCAGGATTGAGAGTTCTTCTTGGTGTATTTTTCCTTTGACTAGCAAGAAGTGTCCCTAAGAGTCTCTTTTGATGACTTTGGGGTGAAAGTCAATTTTATCTGATATTAGATTAGCTACTCCAGCTTGTTTCCTGAGACCAATTGCTTGTAAAATTGTCTTCCAGCCTTTTACTCTAAGATAGTTTTTGTCTTTGACACTGAGGTGTGTTTCCTGTATGCAGCAAAATGTAGGGTCCTGTTTACATATCCAGTTGGTTAGTCTATGTATTTTTATTTGGGCATTGAGCCAATTGATGTTAAGAGATATTAAGGAATAGTGATTATTACTTCCTGTTATTTTTGATGTTATTTTTTAAATTTGATTGGTTATCTTCTTTTGGGTTTGATGAAAGAAGGTTACTATCTTGCTTTTCCCAGGTTGAAGTTTCCCTCTTTATATTGGTGTTTTCCTCCTTTTACCCTTTGTAGGGCTGGGTTTGTGGAAAGATATTGGGTAAACTTGGTTTTGTCATGGAATATCTTAGTTTCTCTATCTATGGTGATTTGAAGTTTTGCTGGGTATAGCAGTTTTGGCTGGCATTTGTGTTCTCTTAGAGTCTGCATGAGATGTGCACAGGATCTTCTAGCTTTTGTAGTCTCAGGAGAGAAGTCTGGTGTGATTCTTATGGGTCTTCCTTTATATGTTACTTGGCCTTTTTCTCTTACTGCCTTTAATATTCTTTCTTTATTAAGTACATTTTGGGTTTTGATTATTATGTGACCAGAGGTATTTCTGTTCTGGTCTAGTCTGTTTGGAGTAATGGGTGTCTCTTACAGACCCATAACCAGTATAGGCTCCTGCATATCTATTCCTGGAGCCATTTGCTCTGCCTGGTTATTGCCCATTTAGTCATTTCCCTTTGGATATCCTGGGCAGTGAATACTCACAGTGGCTGGGTTCATTAGGACATCTAATAAATCCAAGATTTCCTTTGTTTCCTCTGATGTGAACAGTCCTCTTGGCATATATCCCTGTGGATGTGGGCTCTGGCAGGGGCAGACCTGATATCGTGTGGATGTTGATTTTCTTGCTGGTTCCAAGTTCCAAGGTTTTGGTGAAGGCAACGAGCGCTCCACTTTCTGTGTAGACATACCAGGGGGGTAAAGATTCCTCTTCCCAGATGGCATTTGTGTCATCCACCAAGGCAACACCTGCTTATCTCTGTCCATCACGGAGAAAACTGCTCCTGTCTGTAGCGACTTTCAGCAGGGGTCAGTCTCTCTTTTTCAGCCAGTTAGCTGCACCCTGATGGGGCAGGAAGCATACCTGCCCCCTCTCCATTTTGGAGAGTATGTCTTACTCCAATCGAGAGTAGGAACAGTCTAGGGTGACCCTAAATGAATGGGCTACCCATCCCATCCCTAGGTCCACTGTTCTTTGGGTAGTCCATGAATGCATTTTGGTGCCAGTGGCTTCTTGGATCCAAGACCTTTTCTTGGAAACAGCGCCATTGGCTTGGAAGACCGAGTGTTGAGCCCTTGTTTCCACCAAGAACTGAGTGGTTTTCTCTTTCACTCCCACAGTTATCCTGGGTAGGGGAAGATGGTCAGAAACCTCATCTCCCCTTGTCACTGTCTTCACCCAGGGCTAACATCTGGGTTTGCCATTTGGGGGCACTTTTCCCAAGACCTGGGAATTCCTCCTCCTGGCTTCTATTTGTTAGGGCACACTCTGGTTCAGTGGCTTCTCTCCTTACAGCATGCACACTGGTACTTTTCTGTCTCTCTTTTCTGCTTTTTCTAACTATTATATCCAGGATTCCCTGTAACTTCCTTCTCTGTCAGTTTTCTTTCTTTCTCTCTGTTTTTTCTCCTCCTCTGTCTCCCTGTCTCAGCAAACTGCACTAAATCTCTCTATAGTCTTTCTCAACAACCTATATTTAATACTTCTACAGACCTTCTCAGCAACCTGCATCAAATCCCTCTAGCCTCTGAAGCTTTTTCCTGATATATCTACTAGCCCTGTCTATAAGAGCAATTGTCATAGTAGCTTTATATTCCGAGCCCCTGGAGTCATAGCATGTATATTGGCAGAATGCCTCTATGAGCTGCTCTAGAAAAGCTGCAGGTGACTCATCTGGTCCCTGCTTATCCTTACATACCTTGGTCAAATTTGTGGGCTTCCATGCCCTTGAGACCTGCCAATGGAGTCTGGTGTTGGTCTTTCAGGTGCCTCTTAACTTTTGTCTGAGTGGGTAATCTCTTTGGCTTCCTGTATTACAAATAAAACAGTCTCAAAGAGATTAATTAGTCTCTTGGGAAATATACCCTTAGTGAGAGAGATACAATGGTATCAGGATAGGTGGTCTCAGCTCCTCTCTAAATATCTATTGAGCATAATTATTACAATTTTGTAAATTATAAACTATAAGATAGACATAACACCTAGTTTATCATCCCTGTCAATTAAACAGAACCCCTTTCATCTGTATTAACTTAAAAGACTGTCAGAATTAACACTTAATGTTGTATTCCATAGGTGCCTGCAGCTACTACAAACTGGGTTGCAGGAACTTTAAGGTCAGTCAGACCTTTAAACAGTTTGGGCAAGACTTCCCCCCCCCCAGGCCCTAGGCTGAATTCCTGCCAAGTCATCTGGTGGTTCTTGACTCTATTGCTCAGCTGGGTGGGTCATCTACTTAATTCAGGAATTCGTACACCTGGAAGAACAATGTGTTTAACCTTCACTCTGAGCTTCTCCACCCTAGGTGGAGCAGGATCCTGACTAGCACAGGAATCCTTGTTAGAGAAGTTCACCTTGACACCAATGTCAAATATACTCTTTTTTGTCTGTCTGTTTGTTTGTTTATTAAACAGCCTACTCTCTTGAGCTTGGTATGCATGCCTCTGTGGGAATTTCCTGAAATCTTTCCAGGGCAACCCAACCATTGCTCAACGGCCTCATACTAGGTCCTATGTCTTAAATATTTCACCATTTCTCTCTCTTTTTTTTCATATTTTTATAGGTTATTTTATTTATTTACATTTCAAATGTTATCCCCCTTCCAGGTTTCCCCTACACAAACCTCCTATCCCCTCTACCAACCCCTGCCTCTGTGAAGATGCTCCTCAACACCCCCCCCCCCTCAGCACTCTAGCATTCCCTTAAGCTGAGTCATGGAGCCTCCAAAGAACCAAAGGGCTCCCTTCCCATTGATGCCAGATAAGGCCATCCTCTGCTACACATGCAGCTGGACTCATGGATCTCCCTCCCCCCCATGTGTACTCTGTGGTTTGTGGTCTAGTCACTGCGAGCTCTGGGTGGTCTGGTTGGTTGATATTGTTGTTCTTCCTATGCGGCTGCAAACCCCTTCAGCCTCTTCAGTCCTTCCACTAGCTCCTCCAATTAATCATCTCTTAATATTGATGTATAGGGAGCAAGCTTCCCACACACGAACCCCTACTTAGGTTGGACAGCCCCACTGAAAGCAGAAACTGAAACAAAGATATGGATTCTGAGAGCATAGAGATGAAAACGACTGACAGTCCTTTGCTTCCCAGACTGGATGGAAGATAGACAACAGGAGCACAGCTGTCCTCAGTTGGGGCCATGCTGAGGACACAGGATGTTCTCGTGAACTTCTCATCACTGTGACCAATACCTGATGGGAAAAACTAGCTGGGAGTCATTTACAGGGGAGGAAGTACTTATTCTGCCTATCACGCCAGAGGATTACATCCCTCAGCACAAGGAGGACATGAAAGAGTAACTCACCTCACATTTTGATGGAACAGGAGCCAAAGAAACTGGTCCTCTGATGACTGTCTTTCTTTCATCTGCCTCTTCCATCTTAGCCTCCTGCCCATGGGATATGCTGCCCATGTTCAGGGTAGATCTTCCTGCTCAGTTAGTCTACTCTGGCAATGCCTTCAAAGACACACCCAAAGTGTGACTCTTCAATCTTCCAGGTGCACTAAATCCAGTCAAGTTGACAGTGAAGATTAATTATCACACACTAGGGGCAGTTCGTCTACTTGGAAAGAAGTCACAGAAACCATTAATGAGAGGCTGCGGAGAGTGGAGCAGGGTAACTTTACCAAACGAGTAGAGGTTCATTACTGGATGGGTAGCTGGAGAACTTCAGGGGAATTTCTAGGACACAGGTCAAAATAAGGTTCTTACAGGGAATGGGAAGGCTGAGGTACTTCTGCCAGTCTCTTGTCTCATTGACTGGGGTTGGTCTTGCAAGCAAGACTTACGTCTCCAGTGTGTTCAGTCTGCTCTGTGCACAGACTGGACAACCTCCAGGTAGAGTCTGAAGCTCTGGGCATTTCTTAAGCTTACAGTGATGGGTATCTAAATGTTGATACCATCAAAGGGCAACTGGAAGTGACTGTAGTATCTGATATGAACTCAGACATCAGCAGCAAGGATATGGGGTAGATAATTGTATCTTCCACAAAGGAGCAACACGATAATGAAATAACTTTTCTAACGTAGAACCAGTAGGTCTTGATGAAAAATTGTTAAGTACTCTTTGAGCTCCACCCTAGGATAAAAATTCCTACTGTAACCTACTTCCCTATTATTCCATAACATCAGATTCCTGCCTGAAGCCAGGGATTGTCCTTGGCCAATGTTAAGTTCCTACCATGTGGCATGACTCCCCAATATGGCTTAAAAATATGGCAATACAACTTAAGAATTAACATTGTAAGAATTGACTCATGTCTTGGCTTTAAATTCTGTGTCACCTGAGAATCATTTATTTCACTTTATATCAGCTTTCTCAAGATTAAACAGCTTAGGCTGTCTATGAGTCTAACAGTTTTAAACCCCATCAGAAATCTAAGAGTGACCAATATTAACTGAAAATATATAGAAGGTTTAACACAGCTTGTAAGACTCAAACATCATATTCCATGGATTTTTGACAGTTTTGAAAATGAACTATCTATGTAAAGTAATGTGGACTGTTGTCTGTTAAACTATCTTCAGCTATTTCTGATTAAAAACACCCTGGAAAACACCCTAACAATAAACTCAGAGCCTTATATTTCTATTTAGCCCTAAACTCAGAGGCTTAAACATTTCAGGTCAGTAATAATAACAAAGAACTGGGTGTAAATCCTGTATGTTAAAATTTTGTATTTATAACAATGAAAACCTTGATTTTGTATCAAAATAAAACCTGTATCAAATAAGAACATATGCCTTGGGCTTAACAATTATAAAGATTTTAGTATTACAAAGACAGATATTTTTCACTTAATATTTTAAAATCTAGTCTTCTGGAGCTCTCCCCCCCTCATTTTTTTTGACCTCACTTGACCAGAGGAACAATATAACCACAAAGTTTAATGTAGCATAGATCATAATAATTTAAACAATTTAAAATAAAATAAATAAACCATCTCTACCAACTTAAACCCAAAATTCTTGCACCTGCCACATTGAGCTTCTTGACAAGACTTAGTTTTTCCACCAGGGGGTGTCAGAGTCCAAGTATTTGGTCTCTCCTTTTGTTCTAAGTTGGCGTGCTTGAGTCATGTGACCTGATTTTGGCACCACAGACAGAGTTGCTTTGCAGTCAGTCAAAAGTCCAAATAATATCGTCTGTCTAAGTCCAAGAACAAAAAACACGATACAAAACAACACCACATAGACAGCTTGACTCTGCCACCATCAGGACTCTAGATTCAAGAACACCGAACAAGGAAAATCACATAATTTGCCCCTAGAGGGCCCATTTTCAGACACCAGGTGTTCTTGCACACATTGCAGGGACCAGATAAAGCAGATTTCAACAAAATATGGCTTCCACCATTACTGACTTGCTGTTTACAAATGGAGGAGAGCCTTATTCAGCTCTCTCCAGACCCCTGCAGTCTTGACTCTAGCAGCTGCCAGTTGAACGCACTGCACTAGACAGGCTCTCCAAGCCCCAGAAGCTTGCAAGCAAAACCGAGATTTTCAGAAAGGCTTATAGACTCAGACTTTGACACACAGTGAGACAGACAGAAAACAAACCGTGACACCGTCTAGTGGTCAAACTGTAGACAAAGACACACAAAACTGACAAGTATTTGCCTCCATTGAGATGGACAGAACCAGATCAGAAAACCAGATGGCTGGGAGTGTGTATAAGTTCGCCAATTCAGTAAAACTACCATGTCCTCTCCGAAACTCAGACGGGAATCTTCCAGGGTCCCTGGAGTTCCCCCAAAATACCCGGGAACATCTCCCAGGGTCACAGCCTGTGGTCTACAGAGCACGTCTACTCACCTTGGTCCTCTGGTTATCATGAGCCAGAAAACAACTGCCAACCGAAAGCAACAAACAAACAAACAAACAAACAAAAACCCGTGTCTCCTAACATTCAGATTCAGAAAACAGAGCAGGAGAGACACCAGCCAGCACACACATAGTCCAGAGGGGATCCCCTTTCACCTCCAAGTCGTTTCTCGCATGTGAAGGAAAGTTGTACTTCCCAGCCAATGCACCAAGAAAATGTAAGAACCCCCCCAAAACCGAGTGTGCCCCAGCACCCCACTCCTCAGAAGGCAACACCCAAATCACTCACGAGAAATGGTCTCGATGCAATAGCTTGAGGATTTCTTTATTCCAGAATTCTGGGTTCCTCAGCTATATACTGCACAGGGTTATAGGACTGTGGACCCCAAGTGCAGAATTGGGACAACTTTTATAAGTTCACAACAAAGCCCGCGAATCACCAACCAATCATTCCTTAGCATCGAGAGCCTGCGAAATGCAAGCCAATCGATTTGTACCACTCCATAGTTTTTAGGCCAATCAGTTTAAATTATCAGAGCCCATGCTCAGTGGACCAATTAATTTCCTTCTTTCTTTTTTTTTCTTTCTTTCTTTCTTTCTGTCTTTTTTTTTTTTTTTTTTTTTTTTTTTTGGATTTTGGTTTTTTTGAGACAGGGTTTCTCTGTATAGCCCTGGCTGTCCTGGAACTCACTCTGTAGACCAGGCTGCCCTCAAACTCAGAAATCTGCCTTCCTCTGCCTCCCAGAGTGCTGGGATTATAGGCATGTGCCACCACCGCCCGGCTTTTTTTGTCTTCTTTTTTGAAGTTTCCTATTTTCTTGGAGTCTACAGCTGCATGAACTCCTGGATAGGTAATGGCGTAAGCAGTTTACAGAAGCAAGATAAACTTAGCTCATTTCCAGTAAACTTGTGGGGCCAGGATCACCTATTCAAGGCCTTTTTGCCTAGGTCTTAAAGGGCAGACTCTAGACTATGACCTTTTACCTAGTTTCCAAGAGCACAAAGAGCAGGCCCTGGAATATGAAGTCTTTGGGGCTTCTTAGAAGCCTGGAGTTAGGCTGTATTTTCTATTCTTTCAGCTTATTTTGAGCTTTTGGGTTAATATCCACTTATCAGTGAGTGCATACCCTGGTTCTCTTGGGATTGGGTTACCTCACTCAGGATGACACTTTCTAGTTTCATGCATTTCCCTCAGAATTTCATTATCTGAATAGTTTTTAATATCTGAATAGTACTCCATTGTGTAGATATTCCACAATTTCGGTATTCATTCCTCCGTTGAAGAACATCTCGGTTCTTTACAACTTCTGGCTATCATAAATAATAGCCAGCACTGTTAGGAACATAGTGGAGCATGTATCCTTATTAAATGTTGGAGCATCTTCTGGGAATATGCCCAGGAGTGGTATAGTTGGGTCCTCAGGTAGTATATGTCCAATTTTCTGAGGAAACATGAAACTGATTTTCAGATTGATTTTGTTATCTTGCAATCCCACTAATGATGGAGAAGTGGTCCTCTTTCTCCACATCCTCTCCAGCATCTGTTGTCCCCTGAGTTTTTCATTTTAGCCATTCTGACTGATGTAAGGTGGAATCTGAGAGTTGTTTTGAATTGCATTTCCCTGATAACTAAGGAGGCTGAATATTTCTTTAGGTGTGTCATAGACATTGGACTTTCCTGAGTTGAGAATTCCCTGTTTAGCACTGTACCCCATTCTTAATAAGATTATTTGACTTTCTGAAGTCTAACTTCTTGAGACCTTTGTATACATTGGGTATTAGCCCTCTGTTGGATGTATCATAGGTAAAGATCTTTTCCCCAATAGGTTGGTTACAATTTTTTTCTATTGACAGGGTTCTTTGCCTTACAGATGCTTTGCAGTTTGATGAGGTCCCATTTGTCAATTCTTGTTCTTAAAGCATAAGCCATTGGTGTTCTGTTCAGGAAATTTTGCCCTGTGCCAATGAGGTAAAGGTTCTTCCCCACTTTCTCCTCTATAAGCTTCAGTGTATTTGCTTTTATGTAGAGGTCCTTGATCCATTGGAGTTGAGTTTGGTACAAGGAGATAAGAATGGGTAAATTTGCATTGTTCTGCTTGCTGACCTCCAGTTGAGCCAGCACCGTTTGTTAAAAATGCTGTTTTTCCCCCCACTGGATCTTTTTAGCTCCTTTGTCAAATATCAAGTGACCATAGGTATGTGTGTTCATTTCTGGCTCTTCAATTCTATTCCATTGATCTTCCTGCCTGTCTCTGTGCCAATATCAAACATTTTTTATCCCTATTCCTCTGTGGTAGAGCTTGATGTCAGGGATGGTGATTCCCCTAGGAGATCTTTTGTTGTGGAGCATATTTTTTGCTCTCCTGGGTTTTGTTATTCCAGATGAGTTTGCAAATTGCTCTTACTAGCTCTATGAAGAATTGATTTGGAATTTTTATGGGGATTGCATTGAATCTGTAGGTTCTGCAAGATGGCTATTTTGACTATATTAATCCTGCCAATCCATGAACATGGGGGATCTTTCCATCTTCTGAGACCTTCTTCAATTTCTTTCTTCAGAGGCTTGAAGTTCTTGTCATACATATCTTTCAATTATTTGGTTGGAGTCACACCAAAGTATGTAATATTATTTGTTACTATTGTGAAGAGTGTCATTTCCCTAATTTCTTTCTTAGCCTGTTTATCCTTTGAGTAGATGAAGGCTACTGTTTTATTTGAGTTAATTTTATATCTAGCCACTTTGTTGAAGTTGTTTATCAGCTTTAGGAGTTTTCCAGTGTAATTTTTGGGGTCACTTAGGTATACTATTCTACTGCCTGCAAATAGTGATAATTTGACTTCTTCCTTTCCAATTTGTATCCCTTTGACTTCCTTTGGTTGCCTAATTGCTCTAACTAAAACTTCAAGTACTATATTGAATAGATAGGGAGAGAGTGTGGAGCCTTGTCTTGTCCCTGATTTTATTGGGATTGCTTCAAGTTTCTCTCTATATTTCTCTGTATATTACTTTTACTGTGTTTATGGAGGGTCCTTGATTTCCTGATATTTCTAAGATATTTAACATAAAGGGATGCTAAATGGGATGTTAAATATATTCGAATTCTTTTTCAGCATCTAATGAGATAATTATGTAATCTGTTTTCTTAAGATTGTTTATGCATTGGATTATGTTGATGGATTTCCATATATTGAACCATCCCTGCATCCCTGGGATGAGGCCTACATGATTGTGGTGGTTGATCATTTTAATGTGTTCTTAGATTCTGTTGAGAAGGGTGTTATTGATTATTTTTGTATCAATGTTCATAAGGAAATTTGGTCTGAAGTTCTCTTTTTTGTGTTTGGTCTTTGTTAGGTTTAGATATAAGTGTAATTGTGACTTTTTAGAGCAAATTGGGTAGTGTTCCGTCTGTTTCTATTTGATGGAATATTTTGAAGTATATTCATATTAGGTCTTCTTTGACAGTCTGATAGAATTCTTCACTAAACCCACCTGGTACTTGGTTTTGTTTGGTTGGGAGAGTATTAATGACTGCTTCTATTTCTTCAGTGGTTTGGGGACTGTTTAGATGATTTATCTGATCTTGTTTAAACATTGGTACCTGCTATGTGTTTAGAAAATTGTCCATTTCATACAAAATTTTACTTTTATGGAGTATAGACTTTGGTAGTAGAATCTGAAGATTTTTTGAATTTCCACAGTTTTTGTTGTTATGTCTCACTTTTTAAAAAATGTATTTATTTATAATATGTAAGTACATTGTAGCTGTCTTTGGACACACTAGAAGAGGACATCCGATCCCATTACAGATGGTTGTGAGCCATCATGTAGTTGCTGGGAATTGAACTCAGGACCTGTGGAAGAGCAGTGAGTGATCTTAACCACTGAGCCATCTCTCCAGCCTGTTATGTCTCACTTTTAATTTCTGACTCTCTCTGTGCCCTCTGGTTATTCTGGCTAAGGGTGTATCTATCTTGTTGATTTTTCTCAAAGAATCAGCAACTGGTTTAATTGATTATTTGTATAGTTCTTTTTGTTTCTATTTGGTTGATTTCATCCCTGAGTTTGATTATTTCCTGATGTCTACTCTTGGGTGTGTGTGTTTATTTTTGTTCTACAGCTTTCAGGTGTGTTGTCAAGCTGCTAGTGTAAGCTCTCTCCAGTTTCCTTTTGGAGGCACTTAGAGCTATGAGTTTTCTTATTATTACTGCTGTCATTATGTCCCATAAGTTTTGGTATGATGTGTCTTCATTTTCATTAAATTCTAAAAGGTCTTTAATTTCTCTCTTTATTTCTTCTGTGACCAAGTTATTGAGTAGAGCATTGCACAGCTTTTGTGTCTATGTGTTTTCTTTTGGTTTTGTTGCAATTTAAGACTACCCTTAGACCCTGGTGATCTGATAGGGTGCATGGGATTATTTCATTCTTCTTATATCTGTTGAGGCCTGTTTTGTGACCAATTTTATGATCAGTTTTGGAGAGTGTACTATGGGGTGCTGAAAAAAAGGTATATTCTTTTGCTTTAGGATGAAATGTTTTATAAATATCTGTTAGATCCATTTGGTTCATTACTTCTGTATTTTTTCACTGTGTCTATCTTTAGTTTCTGTTTCCATGATCTGTCCATCCTTGAGAGGGGTGTGTTGAAGCCTCCCACTATTATTGTGTGGAGTTCAATGTGTGTTTTAAGCTTTAGCAAAGTTTCTTCTATGAATGTGAATGCCCTTACACTTGAGGCATAGATGCTCATAATTAAGAGTTTGATTGGGCAGATTTTTTTTTCTTTTACCAAATGATGTGTCCTTCCTTGTCTTTTTTGACAACTTCTAGTCTTGTTACTATTTGCTTGGAAAATTGTTTTCCAGGCTTTTATTCTGAATTAGTGTCTTTCTTGTCAGTGAGGTTCATGTATCCAGTCTGTTAGTCTTTTTTTATTGGGGCATTCATTCCAATGATGCTGAGATATTAAAGAAATGTGATTGTTATTTCCTGTTATTTTTGTAGTTAGAGGTGGAATGATGTTTGTGTGCTGTCTTCTTTTGGGTTTCTTAGAAGATTACCTTCTTGCTTTTTCTAGGGTGTACTTTCCCTCCTTGTTCTTGGTACTTTCCATCTATTATCCTTTGCAAATGCTGGGTTAATAAAAGATATTGTGTACATTTGGTTTTGTCATGGAATATCTTATTTTCTTTGTCTATGGTAATTTAGAGGTTTGTTGGGTATAATTGCTTGGGCTGGCATTTACATTCTCTTGGGGTCTGTCTGACATCTGCCCAGGATCTTCTTGCTTTCATATTTTCTGGTGAGAAATCTGGTGTAATTTTGATAGGTCTGCCTTTATATGTTACTTGACCTTTTTCCCTTACTGATTTTAATATTCTCTCTTTGTTTGGTGCACTTGATGCTTTGATTATTATGTGCCAAGAGGAATTTCTCTTCTTATCCAATTTATTTGGAGTTCTGTAGGTCTCATTTACATTTATGGGCATCACTTTCTTTAGGTCAGGGAAGTTTTCTTATGTAATTTTGTTGAAGATATTTATCTGGCCCTTTAAGCTCGATATCTTCACTGTCATCTATACCTTTATTCCTTAGGTTTGGTCTTCTCACTGTGTCCTTGATTTCCTGGATGTTTTGGGTTAGGAGCTTTTTGTATTTTGCATTTTCTTTGACTATTGTGTCAATATTTTCTATGGTATCTTCTGCACCTGAGATTCTCTCTTCTATCTCTTGTATTCTGTTGGTGATGCTTGCATCTATGTGTCCTGATCATTTTCCTAGGTTTTCTAACTCCACAGTTGTCTCCCCTTGAGATTTCTTTATTGTTTATATTTTCATTTTTAAATCGTGGATGGCTTTATTCATTTCCTTTGCCTGTTTGATTGTGTTTTCCTGTAATTCTTTAAGGGAATCTTGTGTTTCCTCTTTAAGTGCTTCTACCTGTTTACCTGTGTTTTTCTTTATTTCTTTAAGGGAGTTATTTTTGTCCTTCTTAAAGTCTTTTATCATCATAATGAGAAGTGATTTTAGATCTAAATGTTAGTTTTCAAGTATGATGGTGTATCCAGGACTTGCTGTAGTGGGAGAATTGGGTTCTGATGATGCCAAGTTACCTTGGTTTCTGTTGCTTCTTTTCTTATGCTTGCCTCCCACCATATGATTATCTCTAATGCTACCTGCCCTCACTATATTTTACTGTAACCTGTCATAACTGTGATCCTGGTTGTATCAGAACTCCTTAGAGTCCAGCAGTCTCTATGATCCTGTGATTCCAGAAGCCTATGCTCCTGATATTCTGGGTGTGTCATAGATCCTTAAAGTCAAGCTGCAACTGGGCCCCTGGGATCTTGTTATCAATCTTTCAGTATCCTGTGATCCTGTGATCCTATGCATGTTAGAGAGCCTGTGGGTAGAGGTTCCTTTGGCTGTTGCTGGGCTGGATGGGGAGTTTGTGCCCAAGGTAAACCAGCCATGACTGGAAGGAACCTGTGCAATTGGTAGGGTTGGGTTCCTGAGTCCTGGGTCCCACTGGTTGCAGTTACTCCCAGTAGTGTTGGGACAGTTGTTAAGTCCTCCTCACTTCTGCTCCTATGATTCTGGGCATGTTAGAGCACCTGGGAATGGAGGTTCCTCTGGGTGTTGCTGGGTTCTCTGGGGAGTTCGCTCCCAAGGTAAACCAACCCAGAGCAGAAGGAACCCATGTCATTGGTTGGGTAGAGTTTCTGTGTCCTGGTTTGACCCATTCTTTTTCCTACCTGGGCCAGTCTACAGAGTGAGAGACAGGCACATGTACATGTGCCGTTATGGCACTAGGCTATTCACAGGGCTCAGACATAAGAGGGTGGGGTGGAACTCCCTTCTAGCACCTGGAAGAAGTGCATCCAGCTCTGAGCCAGCACTGTCCTGTCCCACCTGTCTTAATATGAGGTGGGAGTGGGAAGGAAAGCACCTGAAGTAACATACTATCTCCTAGCAACTTGTGTATTATTCCTATGGCGAGTGGGTGGCAGGGCTAGCACTCACTTCATAAGTCCTGGGAGGAGAGGGAGATAGAGGAGGAGAGAGAGCTCTTAAGTGAGGGAATGTGGACATGAGAGAATACAAGTAAAGGGGCAGATGGCTGCACTCATGGGCAGGAATCTCAGCAAACAGACTCACAGACAGAGTGTGGTAAGCACAGGGGGGAAGGGGGAAGCAGAGTTTGAGCTGCCAGGCAGGGGTGTTGGCAGCCTTGGCAGGCATAGCACAGGAGCCCCTCCATCAAGAGAGAACAAGTTTAGGGGCAGATGATAGCACACAAGGGAAAGTAACTGCTCAGCAGACAGCTTCCTTGGCAGGGACTAGGTCAGACCTGCTTTTCATGTGGTGAACCAGAAGCAGAGCAAATGGGGAGAGAATTAGGGAAGAGGGAAGGAGAAGCCTGTACTATGGATATCTAGGGAGAAAGTTGTTATAAGTGGCAATTTAGTAGACATGTAGAGATATGGTATTCTGTTTACTCTGATTAAAACACAGGATATCCCAGGAAATAGGGTGAGAATAGGATTATTAACTACCCCTCCAGCATTCTGAGGATACAATTAATAACCAGAGAGGTTGACAGCTATCACAGATCACCAGATTGTCACATGGCATTCTGGAGTCCATGCGCAAGACTGTTCACCCAGGCCTGGGATTTCTCAGTAGAAAGAAAGGAGCCATCTTGAAGCAGAGATAAAAATCTCAATTACCAAGGGCAGCAAAGGGGTATCTCAGAGCCCAAGATCTCTCCTTTGGAACCATGGGAACATTTGTGCTGACCAGTAGGGTGAGGGAGTTTACCAGTTCTCTGATGTTTGGGCTAGCAAGCGTTGGATCTCCATGTAGTAGAAGGGAAAATGCAAACCTGCAGAGTTGCTAAATCCTAAATACAGAACCGAATGTTGTGTTTATAAAAAGATAAATGGAGAAGGAATATGTTTTGATGGAGGTGTAGTCAGGTATAGGGAAAGGAAGTGCCTCCATGGGCTCATGCTGAGGCATCCCTTCCTCGGAGGGACAAGCCACACAGCTGCATAGTATAGAATAGAATGTATTCAGGGCACGGGGAGGAGAGTTGTGAGCACACTAGAGACAGATACCGAAAAAGGAAGGGGGGGGGGGACTTGGAGAGACAGAGGAAGAGAGAAAGAGAGAATGAAAGAGGGGGAGTAGAAGAGGAAGCAGAATAGAGAGAGAGGGTAAGAGGGCTAGAGGACAGAGAGGTAGCAAGAAGGTAACAGCAAGAAAGAGCAAAGGGGAAAATCAGGGCCTTCTATAGTGAGTCAGGTACAACTAACTTTTGCCAGGTAATGGTGGGCACACTTAGGAGACAGAGGTAAGTGAATTTCTAAGTTCAAGGCCAGCCTGGTCTACAAAGTGAGTTCCAGGACAGCCAGGGCAACACAGAGAAACCCTGTCTCAAAAAAACCAAAACCAGGGGGGCGGGGGGAGGCAAAGGAATACCTCATTTGCATGGAGAGGCATTCCAGGAATCCCAGGTCCTTAGTGGCCAGGTTTTATTGGGAAAGAAGATGTTGAACTTGTAGGTTTACTAAAGATTATGTCAACTTCCTCAGAGAATAGGAGAAAGCTGCAAAAGGGATTCTTCCATTTTGTACCAAGCATGGAGGACCTATCTGGACAACTTAGACTGTGACCTTAAATTCAACAGTTTCTCTATGATCATCTGCACATGAACTTGCCTCCAAGGGGAAATATCCATGCTTCTTGACAACAGTGCCAGAATCAGAAAAGTGGGAACACAGACTTTAGGATATAATTTGGGAGTTTTATTTCCTTCCTTTAGGACATATTTGGCAATTGAATCAGTGTATTTTGAATCACTGTGATCTTTCCCAGTCTCTACCTGTGTCCCTTCAGTTACTCTCTCAGGGAAACTTTGAGTATCAGCAACAGGCAAGGACAACAAACTCACAGAAGAGTACAACTGAAAGTCAAGATTGTGCTAGCCCACTTACATCAGTGAAGAAGCAGCAGCTGTAAGCCATCCTCCATCAATTCACCTTGAAAGAACACTAATCCAACTAAGAACACTAATCCACTAATCCAACCACGTCATATTTAAAGATGGTATGAATATAGAGTACTAGTCAGAAGAAAAACAATGGGATTAGAAGTGGAAAGAGACATAGAAAGGGTGAAAGGATAGGGCCATGATTTAAGTTCCTCAAAAGTAATCAAGATGCTTTAACCTGCCACCAGTCATTTTCACCTGCATTTGATATCCAGGACCCACAGTGTAGAAACCAACTCCAAGTTTCCAGTGACCTCTATACATGCAAATAAACAAACAAATGAATAAATAATAAAATTGCAAATATAGTGTAATGATTTATAAATATTTTAATGATGGTCATTGTATGTAATAAATATGCAAAATTAAAAAAATAATTAATGTAGTGCCAAGTAATTCTGTACCAATGAATTTTTTTTTTATATTTGCAAATGGTTCTTTTCAGGCTGACTTAATACAAGGACCGAAGCTCTACCTTGCTCTTACCATACTCCAGACATAAAATTTTACTATTAAAATAATCTGAAGCATGCAAAGAATTATTTTATGATAGCAGACTGATAAATAATTTCATTAAAGGTAGACTTTAATATCACTGTAATATAGACTTTCTCTTCAGCTAGACCAAGCAAAGTTCATATGTACTCTGTTCAGTGCTTCTAAGTACTATTCAAGACAAGTACTTATATAAGCATTGTCAGGGAAAACTGGACATCCTTGATGCTGACTGCAAGCTGGCTTACTGTCCTTTCTTGACTGATTCACCATTGCATAGATAAGGGTTGCTGGACAGCGGTAGTGCATACCTGTAATACCAGAACATTGGAGGCAGAGGCAGGCAGATTTCTGAGTTCAAGGCCAGCCTGGTCTATAGAGTGTTCCAGGATAGCAAGGACACTAGAGAGAAATCCCATCTCAACACAAAACAAAACAAACAAACATACAAAAAGATATGGATAATTACTTTCCAGTTGCTGAATCAATCAACAATGGTTTACAGAAGTCAGGATGAAGAGCTTTGAGAGTGATTGTTACCTCAAAACAAAACCCCAACCTTTCAGCTTTACTTTAGGCAGTCTTCCAGAAGATTATAGGGAGCCTATGGTATCTCTATGCTATGGGGAACAGCAAACTGAATCTATGAAAATTGGGTGTGCCGATAAACTGCTAGTGTATGTTCTCTCTGGTTTCTTTTTGGAGGCACTCAGGGATATGAGTTTTCTTCTTAACACTGCCTTCATTGTGTCCCATAAATTTGCATATGCTGTGCCTTAATTTTTATAATGAAATAAAGCTTTCTCTTAAATGTTAGAAAAACAAATGCAAAAGATATATGATTTCTTTCTTAGACAAATGGATGGAGCTGGAGAACACCATACTAAGTGACGTAACCCAGTCTCAAAAGATAAATCATGGTATGCACTCACTGATAAGCAGATATTAGCCTAGAAACTTGGATTACACAAGTCATAATCCACATATCAAATGATGTCCACGATGAACGGAGGTGTGACCCCTGGTTCTGGAAAGGCTCCATGCAGCACTATAGGGCAATACCAGAACAGGGAAGTGGGAAGGGGTAGATGGGGGAACAAGGGGAGGGAAGAGGTCTTATGGGACTTTTGGGGAGTGGGGAGCTAGGAAAGAGGAAATCATTTGAAATGTAAATTATAAATATATCGAATAGAAAAATATCTGATTTCTGTTCAGAGCATATGAAGTACTTAAAAGCCATGCCTTATTAAAAAATGGGGTAAAGAGCGAAACAAAGAATTTTCACCTGAAGAATTTTGAATGGTTGAGAAGCACCTTAAGAAATGTTCAACATCATTTGTCATTAGGGAAATGCAAATCAAAACAACCCTGAGATTTCACATCATACCTGTCAGAATGGCTGAGATTAAAAACTCAGGAGACAGCAGGTGTTGGCAAGGATGTGGAAAAAGAGGAACAATCCCCCACTGCTGGTGGGATTGCAAGATGGTACAATCACTCTGGAAATCAGTCTGGTGGTTCCTCAGAAAGCAGGGCATGTCACTTCCTGAGGATCCTGTTATACCACTCCTGGGCATATAGCCAGAGGATTCCCTGGCAGGAAGTAAGAACACATGCTCCACTATGTTCATAGAAGTCTTATTTATAATAGCCAGAAGATTGAAAGAACACAAATGTCCCTCAATGGAGGAATGGATACCAAAAATGTGGTATATTTACAAAATGGAATACTACACAGCAATTAAAAACAATGAATTCATGAAATTCTTAGGCAAATGGATGGAGCTGGAGAACATCATACTAAGTGAGATAACCCAGTCTCAAAAGATCAGTAATGGTATGCACTCACTGATAAGTGGATATTAGCCTAGAAACTTTGAATACCCAAGACATAATCCACAAATTAAATGATGTCCAAAAAGAATGGAGAAGTGGCCCCTGGTTCTGGGAAGACTCAGTGCAAGAGTATAGGGGAATTCCAGAACAGGGAAGTGGGAAGGGGTAGATGGAGGAACAGGGCGGGGGGGGGAGAGGGCTTATGGGACTTGCAGGGAGTGGGGACCCAGAAAAGGGGAAATCATTTGAAATGTAAATAAAAATATATCAATAAAAAAAGAAATGTTCAACATCATTTGTCATTTGGGAAATGCAAGTCAAAACAACCTTGAGATTTCACCTCATACCTGTCAGAATGGCTAAGATTAAAACCTCAGGAGAGAGCAGGTGTTGGCAAGGATGTAGAAAAAGAGGAACAATCCCCCACTGCTGGTGGGATTGCAAGATGGTACAATCACTCTGGAAATCAGTCTGGTGGTTCCTCAGAAAGCAGGGCATGACACTTCCTGAGGATCCTGTTATACCACTCCTGGGCATATACCCAGAGGATTCCCTGGCATGAAGTAAGGACACATGCTCGACTATGTTCATAGCAGCCTTATTTATAATAACCAGAAGATTGAAAGAACACAAATGTCCCTCAATGGAGGAATGGATACTGAAAATGTGGTATATTTACACAATGGAGTACTACAGAGCAATCAAAAACAATGAATTCATGAAAACTTAGGCAAATGGTTGGAACTGGAAAATATCATCCTAAGTGGGGTAACTCATTCACAAAAGAATGTACATGGAATGCAGTCACTGATAAGTGGATATTAGCCTAGAAGTTAAGAATACCCAAGACACAATTAAGATACCAAATGATTCCAAAGAAAAAGAAAGAAGAGGGCCCAGGTCCTAGAAAGGCTTGATACAGCAATGTAGGGGATTACCAGGACAGAGAAATGGGAGGGGATGATTGGGGAATGGGTGGCGGGAAGAGGACTTATAGAACTTATGGGGAGGAGAAACCGGGAAAGGAAAAATCATGTGGAATGTAAACAATGAATATAGAAAATAATAACAAAAAATGGGACCTGTTATTCTAGAACATATGGTGCTCTAGCTCTAAGTAAAGTATAATTTTAGTTTCATATTATAATTTTACTTAAAAAATCACAATCTGGGAAAGAGAAAATGATCAAATATTAAGATTTCAATTTACCATTCATTAAAGTTATTATGTACATTTTTTGTTGGACAAATGTAGGCGAAGCTTAGAAAAATATTGTTTCTTAACTAGGCAATAAAGCTTATGTTAGAACAATTTAGCATGACATATTTACAGAAAAAGATATGTCTCCATAAGTATTTTTGAATTTAAAATGCAATAGCCAATTAAATGTGGAACAGATAGACAGAGGCTATACCTCTGTATTACACCTGTTATTATACTCTGTATTACACTCTGTATATACACCTGCAAATAAAGCCTTGGATAGATTAGGAAACAGGAGGTACTCACTGAATGCTGTTGATTTGGATTACACTGGCTTTGTGGATTTATGTGTGAGTCTTGCATTAGTTTGGAATTTATAATTCTATTAAAAATATTTAAATCTCTGTATGATTTCTTATGTTTAAAAACAAAATTGTAAAAGTGATTTTCCTCAGTGGGCTCAATGAATATTCCATTTTCTCTTTAAAAACAACTTTTAATCCTTATTGCATATTATAATAACTTGAGTATGGTAGCTGCTGAATTCTAGGTTATTTGGCCCATACTAAATCTTGGCCTCCAGGTCATTTTTAATACTCATGTCTCACCAGCCAATGAAGCTATTAGAGAAACAGCAAGGATAGAAATGTCATGAACTTTACTTTTAAACTGATTGACACAATTAGTTTGTAATGAACATTAGACTTGGTAAATAAAAATTGTGACAATAGCACCTAGAATTTTTTATAGAAATAGATTATGTGTGAGTCAATGAGTGTCAACTGATAGAACCTTGGAATTGCAAGAGTAGAGTGAGATTAACCAGAACACAGAGGGCATGCAGGCATAGTCAGTTAATGCAAAAGTTTCAGCATCTTTTTTATAGAAAGCAAAGATTTTCCCACCACTTCCAGTTCACACCAGATGCTGTTTACCTAGCAATAGCTTATCTTTGTTCAAGGTGACCCAAAGCCCTTTGCAGACTGAGAAAACTATAATTCTTAGATGTGTTGCTTCTTATAACTAAAATCAAGTTTACTTTCTCTTGAGAAAAAGATCTTACTCAGGTTTGTTGCTTATTTGGCAGAATATTGGGATTCTTTGCTTGAGAAAGTATGCTACCTTGGACTCTGTCTGCTAGGAATACCCCTAGGTTGCTTTGGAGTTAGCAAGTTGGGAGTAGTCTCCTCATGCTACTTCTCTACAAATGAAAATAAATGTAATAACTCATTATTATTACAAAGAGTTTATGGAGAAATGGCTCAGTGATTAAGAGTGAGTGCTTCTTTTGCATAGAACCTAATTTCAATTCTCAGAACCCATGTTGAATTGCTCAAAACTGGCTAAACTTCAGTCCTAGAGGGTCCAATTTCTCCTATGGTATTGAGCACACAGACACTCACACATACAAACACACACACATTAACATGATGAAATAAATTATATATATATATATATATAAACATGATGAAATAAGTAATTTAAAAGGCAGGATTTAAAGGTATAAAACTTTTGTCCTTAGTTGAACATAAACCAAAAACTACAGAACATAGCACACTAAGATTTGTGGGAAACACTAAAATAAGTTTTTTAGGGATTTTTATCAATTTCAGTACTTGTGAAACAAAAAGGACAAATGCTTTAAATATTTTGTCTATATTTTCTTCATAAACAGAAAATAAAAACATTAAATGTAAATAAAAATAAGAGTGGACGTCAGAAAAACTAAATTAAGCATCTAAAGCTGATACAGTAGAAATATTTTTATTTTTCCCTTATGTTTTATATAATATATTATTTGAATTGAATTGAATAACAATAATATATTCAATTTATAATTGAAAATTCCAAAGCAGAACTTTAGTTCATTTTTACAGGCAAGGGTGAATATTAATAGCAAGATTCAGAACACCTAACTTTTCCATGTACTTGACACTATTAATAGAAGTAAGACATAGTAAAAAAAATAATTTTGTAATGACTATAAATGGGACAACTTGAGTACATGACAAATTATTGGATAACTGACTCAAAATTAAATTGAAAATCAAAATTTAATTAGAAAATGTAAATAGCCTTATATTTCATAAGACAACTCAACATTGAATATATGCTTCTCAACAATATTGATATTTGCAAAAGTCATAATATGAATGAAGTAATAATGTCCCTGGACAGATTCAATAAACATCTTGCCCTGAAAGGTGTATGACTTGTAATCTTCCTGTTAAATAACATATGCACATCATCACCTGAAATGGAATTCATAGACTAAGAAACATTCTGAATAAAAGTAAACATGAAAAAACTTTTAGTAAATAGTGGCTATCTATCAAATTCATTGATGTATAATTATATCAGGCCTTATTTTGTGATCTCAATATAGTTTAAAATTTTGGGGAAGCAAATCAATGTTATTCACCACAAAAAGAAATAAAGAGGTCCCAGAACATATTGTAAAATTTTGAGGTCCAGGGTCCAAATCTCCCACAGCAGTCACACAAAAGAGATTCACAGGATCCTGCCAATAATCTATATGTTCTAACACAGAAACAGGACACCCCAAAGTCAAGAGAGCCAGAATGTGCAAACTTAGGTTTATTCAGAAATCAACCCTGTTTTAGTAGTAAAAACAGAAAGCAACTTTGGGAGAACGCTCAACATCAATCTCTGACCTACACACACACACACACACACACACGCACACACACAAACATACACACAGAGAAATTTGCATATACATATGCAAAACCAATACATGTATACACAAAAAAAGAATAATGAGAAATAGTCTGAAAAATAATCACCTCATAAAACATAAAAGTACCACATAAATCAGCAATCCTACCTCTGCTTATTAATGCAGAATAATTAAAATTCTAACATGGAAAGGATAGTGTCATTGCTCATTGCTATATTGTTTACATCAGCGAAACCCTGGGAACAAGTAGAAAATTTGACAACAGATGAATGCATCATAAAAATGTAGCTTATACTAACAATCTATTAGTAGCCCCTCTCAGAAAAAAAAGAGCAATGTCCAGTATGAGGTAGTGTAAAGGAAGGGCAAAGTCATTCTACTGTGTGAGGTAAGCCATGGTCAGAAAAGCAAATATGATTAATTCCACTAATTGGAGCCATTTAAGTATTCTAGAGTTCAGGGTCAGCCTCTAAAATTACAGCTTCCAGGACATAAAGTACTCATATGAATAGATATGTCATGCCATTTAAGCAAGATAAATACATTTAATAAGCTGATATAAAACATTACCCACCTCAAAATATGAACACATTAAAATATCTTGATGTAAGCATCCTCACTAGGTTTTATGTATATTTGATAGAAGCTAGAATATCTAGAAGTGGGGAGAAACGTGTTATAAGCAAGTCTATAGAGCATTTTCTTGACTGATAGTTGCTGTAGGAAGACCCAACCCATGGAGGGAATTCTGCCCTTGAACAAGTAGTCCTCAGTGCTTAAAGAAAAAGCTGATGAAGCCATAGAGACCTGTTGGGAGCCAGAGAGCTTGGCTCAGCACCCCCAGCTGAGCTGTTTGCACAGGTTTCTTGAGAGCAAAACATCTCTGATTTTAGCTTGATTCCTGCCTTCCTGCCTGGTGTGGTAGGGACTTCCCAGGTGCCTGACCTATGACTATAATTGTTTTCTCTTGTTCCCTTCCCTAACCTCTAGTATATATATAGAATATCAGAAGTCAGAAGTCAGAAGATTTTTCAAGGTTCCTGAATAAACTGCTTAAAGAAGAGCTGTGTGTTGCATCTTTCCTCGCTGGTCGAGACAGGTGCCGACCTCTCCTCTTAAAGGAACGGCTCAGAATTTTTTTGAAGTCAGGGTACCACGCTGGTAAGTTCCCGGGTAAATGGGACAAAGTAAAGTTCTCAGTATTGAGAGACTATAAAGTTCCCGGTTAGTGGGACAAAGTAAAGTTTTCGGTATTGTGAGATAATAAAGTTCCCGGTTAAATGGGACAAAGTATAGTTCTCAGTATTGAGAGACTATAATGTTCCCGGTTAAATGGGACAAAGTAAAGTTCTCGGTATTGAGAGACTATAAAGTTCCTGGTAAAGTGGGACAAAGTAAAGTTCTCAGTATTGAGAGACTATAAATTCCCCGTTAAATGGGACAAAGTGAAGTTCTTGGTATTGAGAGACTATAAAGTTCCCGGTTAAGTGGGACAAAACTTTATTTCATGTTGGAAAGAAAAATTGGTAAAAACTTTATCTGCTGGAGGTCCATCTCTTGATCCAGTCTCAGTTAACACAGCAGAGGCTGATTTAAGCTGCCCTGCATTTACCTAGGAGTCAAGCACAGCTAGAGAAAAGCTGCTTTTAAAGGGCCAGCAGCTTCTCAAGTTCTAGAGCAAGTAGGCTGATGGTTATTTCTTCTATTGGGTACAAAGGTTAAGGATCAGATGTTCAAGATTAAAAGAACTACAGGGATGACTGCAATTAAATTAAAAGTAGAACAGAGTGTTTTGCAATGTTTCCATGAATACTAAACCATGTGTTTTAGTCCCATTCTTCTGTAGTTTGAAAAGTCTCTAATGAACAGAAAGAAGACAAGAAAAAATTGAATTGTTCTAGCAGATTGTGCTTACTGACAAAGTACTGAGAGTAGGAAAATGCTGCTGTGGTTGAAGGGTTCCTGGAATTGTGTCTATGTCTCTAAATAATGAAGGGAGATTCCCTGAAGGTCTGGGTTTATGGCTCTTGGGTTTTTGGCTTGTGGAGCTGCCACATTGGGATTGTTCCTGGTAAACCATATGTGCAAACAACAAAACCAGTCCAGAGCAGTAATTGAACACGTGCTTAGGCACAGCATAATACATCTGCTCAAATTTGGCTCAGCCTATATCAAGAATAGTTAGTCTATGACAGGCAACTCGTTTGCAGTCCACACCAACCTAAGACAGGGGCTCTGGGACTGGCAGAGATTCCCAGAGACGGGTAATCGGAGTTGGACGGAAGGTGTCCTAAGACAGACGCTATTCATTCTTAAAAATAAATAAAAAAGGGGGAGCTGTTGGGAGCCAGAGAGCATGGCTCAATGCCCCCAGCAGAGCTGTTTGCACAGGTTTCTTGAGAGCAAAACATCCCATGGCTTAGCTTGATTCCTGCCTTCCTGCCCCGTGTGGTAGGGACTTACCAGGTCCCTGACCTATGACTATAATTGTTTTCTCCTATTCCCTTTCCTAGCCTCTAGTATATATATTGCTGGTCTCTCAGTAAGGTTTGAAAAGGGGGGGGGGGGGAATTCTCCTTGCAGAATGACCTGTGGCTGTGTTTGTTTTTTTTTAATCCCCCTGGGAATAAACTGCTTGAAGAAGATCTTCCTGCATTGTGTCATTCCTTGCTGGCGAGGGTGGTTGTGACAACTGGTTCTGAAACCTGGGAACTTACGAGCACGCTACCCAGACTGCAAAAAGTTCTGAGCCCTTCCTTTAAGAGGAGAGGTCGGTGTCCCAGTACAGCCACCACTTGTCAGCGCCTAACTCGACCAGCGAGGAAAGATGCAACACACAACTCTTCTTTAAGCAGTTTATTCAGGAACCTTGAAAAATCTTCTGACTTCTGACTTCTCCCCCCTGACTCCTTCTGACTTCTGTTGGGAGCCAGAGAGCTTGGATCAACGCCCCCAGCGGAGCTGTTTGCACAGGTTTCTTGAGATCAAAACATCCTGTGGTTTAGCTTGATTCCTGCCTTCCTGCCCTGTGTGGTAGGGACTTCCCAGGTGCCTGACCTATGACTATAATTGTTTTCTCCTGTTCCCTTCCCTAGCCTCTAGTATATATATATTGCTAGTCTCTCAGTAAGGTTTGAATGGGGGGACAGCTTAAATCACCCTCTGCTGTGTTAACTGAGAATGGATCAAGAGATGGACCTCCAGCAGATAAAGTTTTTACCAATTTTTCTTTTCAACATGAAATAAAGTTTTGTCCCACTTAACCAGGAACTTTAAAGTCTCTCAATACCAAGAAGTCAGAAGTCAAGATTTTTCAAGGTTCCTGAATAAACTGCTTAAAGAACAGTTGTGTGTTGCATCTTTCCTCGCTGGTCGAGTTAGGCGTTGACAAGTGGTGGTTGTACTGTGACACCAACCTCTCCTCTTAAAGGAAGGGCTCAGAACTTTTTGCAGTCAGGGTACCACGCTGGTAAATTACCAGGTAAATAGGACAAAGTAAAGTTCTCGTATTGAGAGATTATAAAGTTCCCGGTTAAATGGGACAAAGTAAAGTTCTTGGTATTGAGAGACTATAAAGTTCCCGGTAAAGTGGGACAAAGTAAAGTTCTCGGTATTGAGAGACTATAAAGTTCCCCGTTAAATGCGACAAAGTGAAGTTCTTGGTATTGAGAGACTAAAAAGTTCCCGGTTAAGTGTGACAAAGCTTTATTTCATTTTGAAAAGAAAAATTGGTAAAAACTTTATCTGCTGGAGGTCCATCTCTTGATCCAGTCTCAGTTAACACAGCAGAGGCTGATTTAAGCTGCCCTGCATTTACCTAGGAGTCAAGCACAGCTAGTGAAAAGCTGCTTTTAAAGGGCCAGCAGCTTCTCAAGTTCTAGAGCAAGTAGGCTGATGGTTATTTCTTCTATTGGGTACAAAGGTTAAGGATCAGATATTCAAGATTAAAAGAACTACAGGGATGACTGCAGTTAAATTAAAAGTAGAACAGAGTGTTTTGCAATGTTTCCATGAATACTAAACCATGTGTTTTAGTCCCATTCTTCTGTAGTTTGAAAAGTCTCTAATGAACAGAAAGAAGACAAGAAAAAATTGAATTGTTCTAGCAGATTGTGCTTACTGACAAAGTACTGAGAGTAGGAAAATGCTGCTGTGGTTGAAGAGTTCCTGGAATTGTGTCTATGTCTCTAAATAATGAAGGACGATTCCCTGAAGGTCTGGGTATATGGCAGTGGGGTTTTTGGCTTGTGGAGCTGCCACATTGGGATTGTTCCTGGTAAACCATATGTGCAAACAACAAAACCAGTCCAGAGCAGTAATTGAACACGTGCTTAGGCACAGGATAATACATCTGCTCAAATTTGGCTCAGCCTATATCAAGAATAGTTAGTCTATGTCGGGCAACTCGTTTGCAGTCCACACCAACCTAAGACAGGGGCTCTGGGACTGGCAGAGATTCCCAGAGACGGGGTTGGACGGAAGGTGTCCTAAGACAGATGCTATTCATTCTTAAAAATAAATAAAAAAGGGGGAGCTGTTGGGAGCCAGAGAGCATGGCTCAACGCCCCAACTGAGCTGTTTGCACAGGTTTCTTGAGATTAAAACTTCCCGTGGCTTAGCTTGATTCCTGCCTTCCTGCCCCATGTGGTAGGAACTTCCCAGGTCCCTGACCTATGACTATAATTGTTTTCTCCTGTTCCCTTTCCTAGCCTCTAGTATATATATATATTGCTGGTCTCTCAGTAAGGTTTGAAAGAGGGGGGGGGGTTCTCCTTGCAGAATGACCTGTGGTTGTGTGTGTTTTTGTGTGTGTGTGTGTCATTCCTTGCTGGCGAGGGTGGTCGTGACAGAGTGCAAATCAGTAAGCAATGTTCCTCAGTTCCTGTCTACATGTTCCTAACATGAGCTCCTGCCCTGAGTTCCTTCAATGATGAACTATGGTGTTGGACGTCAAGATAAAGAAACTATCTGCAATAGAAAGCCTAATTCAGGTAGGAAGTTTTACTAGAAGTAGGTTATTTCTGTGACAGACTTTATCATTTGTTTTGGGAAGAACTAGAAAGGCATTTGAGGTTTGAGTTGTGAAAACCATAGAGTAGTGAGATCTCAGTAGGTTATTTAGTGTAAACTTAGAAGATAATGTTGATATTACACATGGTGAGACCTGGCTTATGCTATTTTTAAGAATATGTGCTTCTTGTCAGGTGAAACTAATGAAACAGTTATGACTATTGAGAGACTAGAACCACTAAAGTGAAACCCTTGTTTTCCTGGGATATTTGATCCTGATCAGCTGGGCGTGAGAAATCAGCTTTGACTCTTACAAGGCATATACAAACAAATACACACATACACACACACACACACACACACACACACGATATTTACCACATTTAGGAAATGCTTATTAAAAACATAATTCCATGCCATTTTATGTACTTAGAGCCATTAAGGTTCTGTCTCCTGTGGGGTTTTCATTGCTGTACAGAGTAATCAGGACCAAGGTAACTCTTATAAAGACATTTAAATGGGGCAGGCTTACTGGTTTTGAGGCTTCATTCATTTTCATCATGATGGGAATGATGGCAACACACAGGGAGGCATGCAACTGGAGAAACTGAGAATTATAGGAGACCAGCTTCCAAGCAGCTAACAGGAGGGTCTCTAAGCCCACTACCCTAATAATACACTTCCTCCAACAAGGCCATGCATTATAATAATACCTCTTCCTGGGCTAAGCATTTCAAAGCCCCAAAGGTTCCAATAGAAAATTGGGCAAATTAGTAAATATTCTCCCTCATGTTTCTTTAGCTATTGTTTATAAAAATTGGGAAGTAGATATTAAAATATTTATGAAAAAAGAAAATACCCAGAAGGGCTAAACCAGTTTTGATAAAGCAGAGCAAAGGGACCTGTGGTTGCTCAGTTTTCTAATGTAGTCGAATAGGCAGAAGGATCAACGGAAAAACCAGGACAAACTCCTGGGCCATCTCTCAATATAGATGTGCTTAAAATGTTTTTAGAATACAAATATATTGAGTATTTTTCTGTTGTTTTATTTTTCAATGAGGAAATAATTCATTACTGAAAAGGTAATCTTAACAAATCATTTCTCGACTAGATGAAGGTGTTTAAAAACTTGTGACTTTCTGCTTACTTCAGACCACATAAAAACTGCAGGATGTGATTGCAAAGTAGAATGAAGTATCTTCATGATAGCACAGCAACATCACCACAGCCTGGGGAGATGCCTAAAGGGCTGAAACCACATAACCTGGAACTGATGATGAGCTGTTGAGTTGAACTTTAACAAAAACAAAATCTCCTGACCATTAAGATGCAGCTATATGGAGCTGGCAAGAACACAATTAAGGGGCTTGCTGCAAAGGACAAAACTGTATTAAAAAGAGAAAAAAAAATTAAAAAAGGCTGGGTTGGCAGTTTGTGCTTGTCATCTCCCTACCGCAAAAGTAAAGAAAAAAAAAAAAAAAAAAAAAAAAAAAAGACAGATCCCTGAGGATCGCTTCACAGTGATCCTTCTCAGTGATGATTTCCAAACTATAAATGACAAACCCTGTCTTAGTAAACAAAAGGGATCATTTGTGACTGAGCAAGACAGCCAGGATTGACCTCTGGCCTCCATGTGCATATCTGCTGCAAAGAACATATACATAGACATGCATGCATACACATATACCTATATATGAAAAATAGAAAATATTTAAAACAAAAAACAAATCGCAGGTTTGAAGCACATATATTTATTACATATGTCTGAGAAAGAATGCACAAAGAATATAGAATTTATACTAATCAATAAAGGGGATGTGGGGCTAGATAAATTGTCTGTTTTAAACGGGTTGCTAATTTGCTTACAGAATGAGATCACTGCACCTGTATCAGGCTATTGTAAGACTACTCTAGTTCTTGGTGATCTGATGTCTTCTTGAATGTACAAGCCTTGGCCTCAGGTGTGAATATACACACAGAGACACAAATGTTATTGTAAATAAAATTAAAATAATTTAAAGAAAAAGACAGACAACCTAACTTTAACATGAGAAGAGTTGTGAACACTATACAAAATACTAGAAACAACCATGAGAAATAGGAGGGACGGTGGCCAGTATTATTAGTCACTGGGAAATGCAAATCAGCATAACACAGCACATTCAATCCAAAATGAAGAGAGTGAATTTAATGAAAATGTCTGAAACCAAAAGACAAAATTCTCAGGATTATGCAATAACCTCAAAGATGCTATTCAAGAAACCAGGCACATGGCACTGTGTGATCTCAATTTTAAGAAATATAAAATAGTCACATTGTTGGTCATGCAGAGCAGTAAACTGGTCTGTGAGACAGCAAGATATAAAAACACTTCAACCTGAACAGAATAGTCTATACCTTGCTGACAGTGTGCTAGCTACGTGATTCCCTTATTAAAGTTTTTTGAATTGCATGCTTGAGACCATTGTATTTCTTCTTGTGAATTTAAAAGAAAAATGTTAGGCCTTTTTGTGTTTTTTGCTTCTCTTGTTAATTCTGACAGGTATGATATTATGACTACCTGGCAGAGTATCTTATTCACCTTTGTCCAGTGTTTAATTGAAGAAATGAGTGACCTATGCTAATGAAGAGGAAAGGATTCAATAAACAGGAGGAAACATTATTTTTTATCATAAATGCAAATGTTTTTATTCTTCTATTTTATACTATTTGTACTAGCTAGTTTTCTTTTAGTTTTTTTCTACTTTTTATTCGATAATATTTTTTATTTACATTTCCAATGGTTTCCCCTTTTCTAGACCCCCCACTCCCCGAAAGTTCCGTAAGCCCCCTTCTCTACCCCTGTCCTCCTACTCACCCCTTCCCACTTCCCCATTCTGGTTTTGCCCTGTACTGCTTCACTGAGTCTTTCCAGAACAAGGGGCCACTCCTCCCTACTTCTTGTGCCTCATTTGATGTTTGGATTATGTTTTGGGTATTCCAGATTTCTAGGTTAATATCCACTTATTAGTGAGTGCATACTATAATACATCTTTTGAGTCTGGGTTACCTCACTTAGTATGATGTTCCCCAGCTCCATCCATTTGCCTAAGAATTTCATGAATTCATTGTTTCTAATGGCGGAGTAGTACTCCATTGTGTATATATACCACATTTTTTGCATCCACTCTTCTGTTGAGGGATACCTGGGTTCTTTCCAGCTTCTGGCAATTATAAATAGGGCTGTTATGAACATAGTGGAGGATGTATCCTTATTACATGCTGGGGAATCCTCTGGGTATATGCCCAGGAGTGGTATAGCTGGATCTTCTGGAAATGAGGTGCCCAGTTTTTGGAGGATCCACCAGACTGATTTCCAGAGTGGTTGTACCAATTTGCAACCCCACCAGCAGTGGAGGAGTGTTTCTCTTTCTCCACATCCTCACCAACACCTGCTGTCTCCTGAATTTTTAATCTTAGCCATTCTGACTGGTGTAAGATGAAATCTCCGGGTTGTTTTGATTTGCATTTCCCTATTGACTAATGAAGTTGAACATTTTTAAGATGTTTCTCTGCCATCTGAAGTTCTCAGGGGAGACATTCTTATTCTACCACCTCACGTGTCATGTGACATCTTTTTCTTGCAAATTCTTCCTACCCTGAGAGGTGAGCTTCTCTAAGAGAGTGCTTATAATCTAGCCTCAAGTTCATGACCATCAAATTTTTGGAGTTAATTTAGTTGGAAGAAAGCATGTTGTGAGTGGAAATAAATCAAAACACACCAACTCTTCTATTAGTATTTGTTCATGCAGGCAGCAAAATTGGCATGGTTAGGAACATTGGCATTTTCCTCACACTACCCTCAATGAAGTTACATACAGGAAGAAAGTGTGATGTCCTCTTCTATTAACTCGCTAGCCAATTCATTAACTTACTGATTCACTGAGCTTGTGTTTGTTAAGCATCTGTTCCATGATGGATACCAAACTAGGTACGAGAATAGGGCTAGAAAAATGTCTATGCAAGCATGAAGTCCTGAATTCAGACCCCAGAAACCTTGTAAAACAATGAAATATTGTAATATGTGGTCATAATCTCAGATCGGCAAAAGCAGGGACAAGGAGATTGCTTGGGATTCATGGCCAGCCAGCCAAGCCTACACTTGGTGAATTCCAAGTGAATGAGAGATTTTAAGAGAAATAAAGTGAGCAGTGAGGAACATCATGGAAGATTGACTTCTACCCCCACATATGTACATGTACACAGAGGCATATTCACACCAAAACAGTCACATTTATGAAAAAATACATACACAAATTGAGACAATATAGACTGAGAAGAAACTGTCTTTCCTACAACAAGCTACCATAGTAATAGAAGAAAAAAATAAAGCAAACCATATATAATTATGGTTAGCCTACTTATAAAAATGTACAAGGCCTTGATCCCTCCTTGGAGAACAGATCTAAAGCATCTGTGTCATGTCCCTCAGAGTTATTTCAGCCAAGATGCAGACATCTTGTCTTCAATCTCAATCGTCCAATTATTTTCAAGTCCATTATATTCCCTTCCTTCCTTCCTTCCTTAACTATTTTTATCACATTCACTTAGCTGTGTGTGTATATGCCTGTGTGTACATGTATGCCACAGCATGACTATGAAGGTGAGATGACAGCATGTAGGAGCCAGTTTTCTCCTTCCCTCTAGTCCCAGGGTTAGATCATATATTGTGAGGCTTGATGGCAAGTACCTTTACATGAAGAATCATCTTGCCAGATCTCAGAAGTGTCAGTTTTTGTTTGCTTGTCTGTTTGTTTTAAAGACCCAGTTTAGCTTCTACTGTGGAGCCCCTTCTTAGTCTACACAAATTGCCATCCTTCATGCTACTGCAGTCCTTCTTTGCATGGCCCATGGAACTTAGTCTTACAGCATGGCACACTGAGATCAGACACTCATCTCTAACTCAGTGCTTATAGAGAGCACTGAATAATGAAGATTTGGAATAGCTGCTGTTGGTGTTCTTAATGGCCAATGACAGACCATGCACCATACACAATATGCAGAGAATACTTACTGCTGGAGCAATCAAGGTACTTGAATTTCCATGGCTAGTTTTTAATGAAAATTTGGTCACAATGGAAGCACACTTCTGAGAATGTCTTTAAGGGAATTTCTAGATTGGGTTAATTGAAACCAAAAACTTTGAGTTATGCATGGCTGAGAGCTCTAAATATTCAGAAAAAATGGGATAAATTGAGCTGAATACCAGTATTATTCTCTGTCCGCTTCCTGACTATTACCAGTTGCTCCATGCCCCATTTATAATGAGTTCTCTACCTGGATGGACTTTACCCTTATCCCATCCCTACATTCCTCTCTCCTTCCCTTCCTCTCTCCTTCTCTCCCTCTCCCACTCCCTCCATTCCTTTCTTCCATATTTTCTTCCTTCCTTCCTTTTATCCTTTCTTCTTTCCTTCTCAAATTTCTTCTATCAGGTCTTTTACCATTGCAATAAGAAATTAACTATTGAAATGGCTTTGATTTACTTCATCTGCCTATTGTCAAGCATATCTTCTCCTGTCCTAAATGCTTTGACTGAGGAATGGGCAGACGATGCAATATACAATTCCTCCATTCTGAATACATACTAATGTGCAAACAAACACTGTAAAATACAGTTGAGACTTTACAATTCATGCTCCTGCAGTTGTTTTCCATAATGATCTTTGAAGAGATATGTGCACACACACACACACACACACACACACACACACACACACACACTGAGAGGGGGGGGACATAGAAGACTTACTCTGTATCTCAGCTTGAGATGGAAAACTAGAGCTTGGAACTTCGCAATGTTTTTTAATTGGATATATTTTCTATTTACATTGCAAATGTTATCTGCTTTCCCTGTTTCCCCCTTCCCTGAGAGTCCCTATCTCATTCTCCCTCCCTATACTTCTTTGAAGGTGTTCCTCTACCCACCCCCTCCTGCCTCCCTGGCCTCGATACCCTTAAGCTAAGGCATCTATCTAGCCTTCACAGGACCAAAGACCTCTCCCCCCACCATTGAAACCTGACAAGGCAATCCTCTGCTACCTATGCAGCTGGAGCCATGTGTACCCCTTGGTTGATGTCTTAGTCCCTGAAAGTGCTGGGAGGTCTAGTTGGTTGATATTGTTGCTATTCCTATGAGACTGCAAACACCTTCAGCTCCTTTAATCTTTTCTCTAACTCCTCCATTGGGGGACACCTGCCTACCACCCCAGCTCCCTGCTCAGTCCAGTGGTTGGCTGTGAGCATCTGCCTCTATATTTGTAAGGTTTTGGCAGGGCTTCCCAACAGACAGCCAGATCAGGCTCCTTTCAGTAAGCATTTCTTGGCATCCAAGATAGTATTTGGGTTGGGTGACTGTAAATGGGATGAATTCCCAAGTGGGACAGTCTCTGAATAGCCTTTGCTTCAGTCTCTGTTCTACACTTTATCTACATATTTGCTCCTGTGAATATTTTGTTCCTCTTCTCAGAAGAACCAAAGCACCCAAATTTTGGACTTCCCTCTTCTTGAGCTTCATATGGTCCATAAATTGTATCATGGGTAATCAGAGCTTTTGGGTTAATATCCACTTATCAGTGAGTACATACCATGTGTGTTCTTTTGTGAGTGAGGGTTTACCTCACTCAGGATGAAATTTTCTAGTTCCATCCATGTGCCTAAGAATGTCATGCATTTATCATTCTTAATAGCTGAATAGTATTCCACAGTGTAAATATTCCACATTCTCTGTATCTGTTCTTCTTTGAAGGACATCTGGGTTTTTTTCCAGCATCTTTCCAACATCTATCCAGCCTATTATAAATAAGGCTGCTATGAGCATAGTAGAGCATGTATCCTTATTACATGTTGGAAAATATCCTGGATATATATCTGGGAATGATATAGCTGGGCCTCAGGTAATCCTATGTCCAATTTTCTGAAGAGCCACCAAACTGATTTCCAGAGTGATTGTACCAGTTTGCAATTCCGCCAGCAATGGACTATAGTTCTTCTTTTTCCATATCCTGGCTAGCATCTGCTGTCACCTGAGACTTTTACTTTAGTCATTCTGATTGGTGTGAGGGAATCTCAGGGTTGTTTTGATTTGGATTTCCCTGATGGTTAAGGATGTCGAACATTTCTTTAAATGTTTCACAGTCATCTGGTGTTCTTCAGATGAGAATTCTTTGTTTCACTCTGTACCCCACTTTAATAGGGTTATTTGGTTCTCTGGAGTCTAACTTCTTGAGGTCTTTCTACATATTTTATATTAGCCCTGTATCAGATGTAGAATTGGTAAAGATTTTTTCCAAAGAAATGCTTGCTGAAAGGAGCCTGATATGGCTGTCTCTTGGGAGGCCTTGCCAGAACCTTACAAATATAGAGGCAGACTAAATCTGAATTTTAAGACCAGATTTCTCATTCGTGCTGCTAGCCTGCCATTTGAACTCTTTAAACAGCATATTTGAACTTACAATATGACTGTGTCTATTGGTTGTGATTTTTTTGGTCTATACTACATTTAAAGCACTGCACTGTATTTAAAGTACCTTCTTATGGGAAAGTGTAACATGTTAATATCCATAAATCAATGGGCCTTTAAGAGAGATTTTGTATTACAAATGCTTTGGATTTTTAAAATATAATTATCCCTTAAAAATATAATCAAATGAATCTGATTCCTCAGTATTAGCAAATAACTCAAACAGCCTACCCAATGAGTACAGTGCCATTATAATAAGCTGAATATGTTAACATTTAGAGAACAGTCATGTGCATTTACTGGCCTTTAGAAAAATATAATGGTGCACACAGACTAATTAATCAATAAAACCCTAACAGTATTCTATTAAGTATTGAAAATGACATTTCAAATTTAATATTACATGTATAACCTGGCCCATCCAAAAGTAACAACAAAATCCAATTAGGATGGTATATAAATTAAAATTATAAATTCACTTATCACCTTCATCTACATGAATATTAAGAAAATTAAAAGTAATACTGGAAGGAAAGGATTGGGATGGGTATTTACACATGTTTAATTCTTTTGCAAGTGAGCTCCACAAACAATGGCAGGGGTGCAAACATCAGATTTGGAAGCTCAGATATGATGTGATATGATATGATGATATGATATGGTATGATATGATATGATAATATATGATATGGTTGATCTCTATGCTGGCAGAATGTGTGTCTGAGTAGTTCACAGCCATGCTGCACTCCATGTCTATGTCTGAGTTGTTACATAGCCATTAAGGGCCCATGTCTCAGCAGATGACAGCCATGCTGTACTCATTGCCTGTGTCTGAGTGGTTCACAGCAATGCTATACTCTGTACCATTGTATAGGTCTTTTACAACCATGTGGTACTCAGTGTCTATGTCCAAGGACAACATCTCCATTTTCAAAGTGAACACTGATGACAATGTTGAGTCTTGTGTTAATAAGAATTAAGAAATTAAGAGATAAGATACACTATTGTTCTGAAGAAAGTAAAAAATCTTTGATTGTATCTTGAGGTCTAATTTCTGGGGCTCTCAGGATGACATGTTGAACTCATAAACTCTACCTGGTATTCTTAATGGGAAAGGGTTTTTACTATGCCTTCAAGTATTATTTTCCAAATTATTTTAAATGTCTTATTAGTATATATAAATCATAGATAATAATGTAGTCTGTTATAGCATTTTCACACACACATACATAATATATTTGATCACATCTGCCCGCTATTAGATTTCTTGTTGATCTGAGTTCCAGACATTCACAGCAATTTTTTTTTTGCTAAGATTCCTTACATAATAAGACATAAACGTGTCTTATTAGACATGTCTCCCTATACTCCAATGGTTTCAATGAAAAACTAAGATTTAGTTCCGCCAAAATTTGTCTTGAACAAACAATGATTTTAGAGTGATTATTTACAGTGCCTTAGTTAGGGGTCATTTACAGGGGTGTGGACACTCCAGTACCTAACAAGGATGAAGATTTCCCTGATGTCAGATAGATGGAGAGTCCTGCTCTCTTCATCTTTTGCCCCTCCTAATTCCAAATTCAGTTAAGTCAGAGTGAATTGCAAACAACAGGTTTTATGGAAGTTAGACATTCTGGCCAGGATCTCATGCTCCTTTCTGGTTTTTGTTTGTTTGTTGGTTTGTTTGTTTGTTTTTATGTGGGTATGTAGACCATCAACACAGCTCATCTGAAGTGATGCTGGTGGAGAGGTAGGTCATGCAACTGCTCTCCCAAAACTGCCATTTGATTGGATCAGATGACCATCACTCATGATACATGGAATGCCTGGAAGGTGACATTCTTCACAACTGCTCCCTACATCTTCTAGTTCCTTTCATTATTTTATGTCCATTCTTCCATGTTTCCTGATCCTTGGCATAGGTGAGAATTACAACTCAGTTTCTGTTTCAATAAGCTGTCCATTGGTGAAAGTTGGGTGGTGAAGTCTCCACTATTATTGTATGGGATTCAATGTGTGTTTTAAGCTTTAATAAAGTTTCTTTTATAGACATGGGTGCTCTTGCATTTGGAGCATAGATGTTAAGAATTGAAACTTTCTCTTGGTAGATTTTCCCCTTGATGGATATGAATTATTCTTCCTCATCATGCTTGATAACTTTTTATGGAAAATCAATTTTATTGGATATTAAGATGGCAACTACAGCTTGTTTCCTGGGACCATAGCTTGGAAGAACTTTTTCCCACATTTTTTCTGAGATAGTTTCTATCTTTGTTATTGAGTGTGTTTCTTGTATGCCACAAAATTCTGGATCGTGTATGTTTCCAGTTTGTTAGCTTATGCCTTTTTATAGGTGAGTTGAGTCCATTAATATTGAGAAATGAAGAGATGAAGCAGTCCCACTAAAATTGGGGACAAAACAAGGATACCCACTCCCCCCTTTTTATTTCTGATTTTGTTAGTTTGGATACTGCCTCTGGGCCCTTTACTTAGTTTGGCTATGGGTATATCTATAGGGTTGATTCTATTAAAGAACCAGCTTTTGGTTTTGTTGATTCTTTGTATTGTTCTTTGGTTTCTATTTGGTTGATTTTGACCCTGGGTTCAACTATTTCCTGCTACTACTGCTCTTGGGTGAGTTTTCTTCATTTTTTTTCTAGAGCTCTCAGGTATGCTATTAAGTTTTTAGTATAATATTGTCTTAGTCAGCGTTTCCATTCCTGCACAAACCATTCCTGCACAAACATGACCAAGAAGCAAGTTGCGGAGGAAACTTGTTTATTGAGCTTACACTTCCACATTGCAGTTCATCACTAAAGGAAGTCAGGACTGGAACTCAAACAGGTCAGGAAGCAGGAGATGATGCAGAGGCCATGGAGGGATATTTCTTACTGACTTGCTTTCCCTGGGTTGCTCAGCCTGCTCTCTTATAGAACCCAAGGCTACCAGCCCAGAGATGGCACCACCTACAAGGGGCCCTCCCCACTTGATTACTTATTTAGAAAAAGCCCCACAGCTGGATCTCATGGAGGCAATTCCCCAACTGAAACTCCTTTCTGTGTGATAACTCTAGCCTGTGTCAAGTTGACACACAAAACCAGTCAGTACAAAGATCCAGTTTCTTTACCATGGCACTTAGTGCTATGAATTTTCCTCTTAGCACTGCTTTCAGTGTGTCCCATAGGATTGGGTATGATGTGTCAGCATTTTAATTATATTATAAAAAGTTTTTAGTTTCTTTTTTATTTCTACCCTGACCTTGCTATCATTGAGTAGAGAGTTGTTCATTCCACATGTATGTAGGCTTTCTATTGTTTTTGTTTACTTAGGCTATGGAGCACTCACAAAAAGGGCCCTAGCATGACTGCCCTCTGGTAGACCCGTCCTGCAGCTAAAAGATTCAGATGCAGATATTTGTACCCAACCAATGGACAGAAGCTGCTGACCCACATGGTTGAATTTGGGAAAGGCTGAAAGAAGCTGAGGAAGAGGGTGAACATGTAAGAAGACCAGCAGTGTCAATTAATCTAAACTCCTAAGATCTCTCAAACACTAGACTACCAGTCAGCATATGGCAGCTGATATGAGGCCCCCAACACATATACTGCAAAGGACTGCTAGGTCTGTGTTTAATCATAAATGACACACCTAACACTTAAGTGATTGGAGGTCCCAGGGAGTTTAGAGGCCTGGTGGGGTGGGGGTGGGGTTAGGGACATCCACATAAAGGATAGTAGGTATGGAATATGTAGCAGTCAGAGGGTGGATGGGCAGTGAGGAATAAAATCAGTTGTAAATAAATAACTATAGAAAAGGAAATTAATCCAACAATTACCAAGATTTCATGAATTAAGGTTTAATATTTTTAATACCCACAATATTTGCCTAAGAATAGTCCAAATAAACTCAAATCATTTAACATTCTCAAGGCAGATATATTTAAAAAGAAAACTGAATGTTTAAAGGTACTAAAAGACTATTAAAGATTGCAATGCAAAATGCAAGCTAGGTAAAGTCAATTGCTACTCTTGCACCAGGTTTGGTTCAGACAACTGAAACAACAACCCACAAATGGCTGTATTGTGTTCCATGAAATCCAAAAAATATTTTCTGGCATATACAGGCATTAGGTAAACATATGTTAACCATGCATACATTTTTACAAGTATTCATTCATATAAAAATATAACAAAATTTCAATATGAAAAGGGAATTTATTTTCTCTTTATAGTCATGGCTGATCTGGAAATGAAGTGTAAATTCAATTTATAATCATATAAAACAAGAGACTGTTTAAAATACACTTAACAAAAGAAATGTAAGACACCAAATTTTCAAAACTCTTGGTGGTCCTGAATAATTAAAATTAAAATATAATGTAGGAACAAATATTTGAAGATCTGTTAAGTGATAAAGGATTTGTTTCTAGAATAACCGAAGAATAATTTAGTATTCTAGATTAACTAAATATTTAAAATCATTTGACTGGACATTTATGAGGTGAGAACTACAGGTGGTCAGCAAGCTCATGAAGGGAAACTCAGCATGAGTAGCTATTCATGTGGCCTATTTCTCCTTCTGGTTGAACTTGTGTATATCTCCCTCGTGTCTCTCACTTCAGATTATCCTGGGAAGTGTGCTACACAATCCTAAGTAATTCACTGCTTTGGTTATTCCATTTGATATTTTAAATTTATTATAAATGTGTACTATCATTTATTAGGTGTGCTTTACTAAAAGAGAGTCAGTGATGTATAGATAAATATCTTATTTACATATGCATTATTTGTTGGAGTTCAGGAGTTGTCTCAGAGCCCAAACACCAATCTCAATCAGATAGAGCATTTGTCCCTGGTAATTGTTCAGGGTCATATACCAGACTGAGGAGCTAGCTGAGACATGCGATTAGAATCCTAGAGGGCTTTTTAAAGTCTAAAACATGCAAACATTGTGCCATGTTATTTCATCAGTCAGGACTTAGGAATAGGGAGCTTCCTTGGGAACAGATCTTAGTTGTACATGTTATCCGGCTCCCATTGCTTGGTGTATTTAACTGTGGCAGGGACCTTACCTTGTCTAACATTCATGGCTTAACTTGCCAGCCAGGATGTTAGTTACCCACACACATATCTCTTTTAGCCAAGTAGAATGTCAATTCTCAATGATGTCTTAAATTAAACTTTATTGAACCCCTAGTTAAAATGGAAATCTTACTCCCAATGATTTCTTATATTGGTAGAGGTTTACCTTTTATGTTGTTGTACACTGTCTTAAGGCCTCTCATTTTGGTGTAAACATGTAGGAAAATTCAAGACTCAGTGGAAGAATACAGCTGATTCTCCAAAATAAAAGGAGTTGATTCAAAAAACAACATATACAATCTTTAGCCCCAAATATATTCCATAGCTACTATAAGTAGGTAACTTTTCCAGAACAAATACACATGGAACAGAATTTCCAGAAGGAGAAAATGTAAGAGATAAACTGCAGTGGTCACTCTGACTAGATTTAAGTGTGATAATTAGTAACTTGCAAGGGTTAACAGAAAACAGAGAAATTTAGAAATAATCATAATCAAACTTGTAAATTTTCTCAGTTAACATATCGGGTAATATTTTGCCTAAGTAAAATTAATATTTTTTTGAAAATGAAACTTGCTTTGCATAAATTATAAAATATCTCTTAATAAAAAACTCATATATTTGGTAATGTATAATTAAAATGAGATTCTATAAATAGGTGAAAATTAAATTATGTATAATAATAATAATAAATATATATTTTTTAGAGTTTGTAGAGAAACAGGCCTGTCTCCACATTGTTTTTAGGACCCATTTTGAATGGGTAGCCAAGTAAAGTTTCTGTTTACTATAAAACTTCAGTTTCTCCTTCAGTTCAGAGTTGGCTGAACTCAACCTGAGTTATGGTAGAACACTAAAACAAACTCCTGTAGCCACCTGTTTCTTTGGAAATATTCCTCATCCATTGTTCCATGACCCATTTTCTTTAACTACTTGGTCTCCTTTCTATACTGTTATGTAATTGCTAAATCCTCCACTCTATGATATTGATGTATAAAATTGGTTTGAGAAATTTGCACTAACTGATCTCAGGATTCACAGCTTTTTTTTTTAATTTATTTTTTTCATTGATATATTTTTATTTACATTTCAAATGATTTCCCCTTTTCTGGGTCCCCATTCCCCGTAAGTCCCACAAGTCCTCTTCCGTCCCCCTGTTCTTCCATCCACCCCTTCCCATATCCCTGTTCTGGAATTCCCCTATACTCTTGCACTGTGTCTTTCCAGAACTCCTCCATTCTTTTTGGACATCATTTAATTTGTGGATTATGTCCTGGGTATTCAAAGTTTCTAGGCTAATATCCACTTATCAGTGAGTGCATACCATGATTGATCTTTTGAGACTGGGTTACATCACTTAGTATGATGTTCTCCAGCTCCATCCATTTGTCTAAGAATTTCATGAATTCATTGTTTCTAAAGGCTGAATAGAACTCCATTGTGTAAATATACCACATTTTTTGTATCCATTCCTCCGTTGAAGGACACCTAGGTTCTTTCCAGCTTCTGGCTACTACAAATAGGGCTGCTATGAACGTAGTGGAGCATGTGTCCTTATTGCATGCTGAAGAATCCTGTGGATATATGCCCAGGAGTGGTATAACAGGGTCCTCGGGAAGTGACATGCCCAGTTTTCTGAGGAACCACCAGACTGATTTCCAAAGTGGTTTCACTATCTTGCAATCCCACCAGCAGTGGAGGAATGCTCCTCTTTCTCCACATCCTCGCCAACACCTGCTGTCTCCTGAGTTTTTGACCTTAGCCATTTTGACTGGTGTGAGGTGATATCTCAGGGTTGTTTTGATTTGCATTTCCCTAATGATTAATGATGTTGAACATTTCTTAAGGTGTTTTTCAGCTCTCCAAAGTTCTTCATGTAAAAATTCTTTGTTTAGCTCCGTACCCCACTTTTTAATGGGGTTATTTGGTTCTCTGGGTTCTACTTTCTTGAGTTCTTTGTATATATTAGATATTAGACCTCTGTCGGATTTAGGGTTGGTGAAGATCCTTTCCCAGTCTGTTGGTTGACATTTTGTCCTTTTGATGGTGTCCTTTGCCTTACAGAAATTTTGTAGTTTTATGAGGTCCCATTTGTCAATTCTTGATCATAGAGCATAAGCTATTGGTGTTCTATTCAGGAACTTTTCCCCTGTACCCATGTCCTCCAGGATCTTCCCCAGTTTCTTTTCGATTACTTTCAGTGTGTCAGGTTTTATGTGGAGGTCCTTGTTCCATTTGGAGTTGAGCTTGGTACAAGGAGATAAGAATGGATCGATGCGCCTTCTTCTGCATGCTGACCTCCAATTGAATCAGTACCATTTGTTGAAAAGACTATCTTTTTTCCAATGTATGCTTTTAGCTCCTTTGTCAAAGACCAAGTGACCATAGGTGTGTTGGTTAATTTCTGGGTCTTCAATCCTATTCCATTGATCCACTTGCCTGATATTGTACCAATACCATGCAGGTTTTATCACTATTGCTCTGTAGTAGAGTTTAATGTCTGGGATACTGAATCCCCCTGAAGTTCTTTTACTGTTGAGAATATTTTTAGCTATCCTGGGTTTTTTGTTATTCCAGATGAATTTAAGAATTGCTCTTTCTAGCTCTATGAAGAACTGGGTTGGGATTTTTATGGGGATAGCATTGAATCTGTAGATTGCCTTTGGCAAGATGGCCATTTTAACTATATTAATCCTGCCAATCCACGATCATGGAAGATTTTTCCATTTTCTGAGATCTTCTTCGATTTCCTTCTTCAGAGATCTGAAGTTCTTGTCATATAGGTTTTTCACTTGTTTGGTTAGAGTCACTCCAAGATACTTTATGCTTTTGTAGCTATTGTGAAGGGGGGTCATTTCCCTAATTTCTTTCTCAGTCTGCTTATCCTTTGAATATTTAAAGGCTACTGATTTGCTTGCGTTGATTTTGTAGCCAGCCACTTTGCTGAAGTTGTTTATCAGCTGTAGGAGTTCTCTAGTAGAGGTTTTAGGGTCACTTAAGTATACGATCATATCATCTGCAAATAGTGATAGTTTGACTTCTTCCTTTCCAGTTTGTATCCCTTTGACTTCCTTATGTTGTCTAATTGCTCTATCTAGGACTTCAAGAACTATATTGAAAAGATATGGAGAGAGGGGGCAGCTTTGTCTAGTCCCTGATTTTAGTGGGATTGCTTCAAGTTTCTCTCCATTTAGTTTGATGTTGGCTACTGGTTTGCTGTATATTGCTTTTACTATGTTTAGATATGGGCCTTGAATTCCTGTCCTTTCTAAGACTTTTAGCATGAAAGGATGCTGAATTTTGTCAAATGTTTTTTCAGCATCTAATGAAATGATACCAAAGCCACACAAAGATCCAACATTTTTGAGTTTGATTATGTAGTGGATAGCATTTATGGATTTCCTTATATTGAACCATCCCTGCATCCCTGGGATGAAGCCTACTTGATCCTGGTGGATGATCGTTTTGATGTGTTCTTGGATTCAGTGGGCAAGAATTTTATTTAGTATTTTTGCATCGATATTCATAAGGGAAAATGTCCTGATCTTCTCTTTCTTAGTTGGATCTTTGTGTGGTTTTGGTATCAGCGTAATAGTGGATTCGAAGAAGGAGTTGGTTCGTGTTCCTTCTCTTTCTATTTGGTGGAAAAGTTTGAAGAGTATTGGTGTTAAGTCTTCTTTGAAGGTCTGATAGAATTCTGCACTGAAACCATCTGGTCCTGTGCTTTTTTTTTGTCGGAAGCCTATCTATAACCCCTTCTATTTCTTTAGGGGTTATGTGTCTGTTTAGATGGTCTATTTGATCCTGGTTTAATTTTGGTGATTGGTATCTGTCTAAGAAAATGTCCATTTCCTCCAGATTCTCCAGTTGTGTTGAGTACAGGTTTTTGTAGTAGGATCTGATGATTTTTTGAATTCCCTCGGTTTCTGTTGTAATATCTCCATTTTAATTTCTAATTTTGTTAATTTGGATACTTTCTCTGTGACCTTTAGTTAGTCTGGCTAAGGGTTTATCTATCTTGTTGATTTTTTCAGAGAACCAGCAAAGGACCAGATGGTTTCAGTGCAGAATTCTATCAGACCTTCAAAGAAGAGTTAAAACCAATACTCTTCAAAGTATTCCACAAAATAGAAACAGAAGGAATACTACCCAATTCCTTCTACGAAGCCACAATTACGCTGATACCAAAGCCACACAAAGATCCAACAAAGAAAGAGAACTTCAGACCAATTTCCCTTATGAACATCGATGCAAAAATACTCAATAAAATTCTTGCCAACCGAATCCAAGAACACATCAAAACGATCATCCACCATGATCAAGTAGGCTTTATCCCAGGAATGCAGGGTTGGTTCAATATACGGAAATCCATCAATACAATCCACTACATAAACAAACTCAAAGAACAAAACCACATGGTCATTTCATTGGATGCTGAAAAAGCATTTGACAAAATTCAGCATCCCTTCATGCTTAAAGTCTTGGAGAGAACAGGAATTCAAGGCCCATACCTAAACATAGTAAAAGCAATATACAGCAAACTGGTAGCCAGCATCAAACTAAATGGAGAGAATCTTGAAGCAATCCCACTGAAATCAGGGACCAGACAAGGCTGCCCCCTTTCTCCTTATCTTTTCAATATTGTACTTGAGGTACTAGCTTGGGCAATTCGACAACATAAGGAGGTCAAAGGGATACAAATTGGAAAGGAAGAAGTCAAACTATCATTATTTGCAGAAGACATGATAGTCTACCTAAAGTGACCCAAAAAACTCCACTACAGCTGATAAACAACTTCAGCAAAGTGGCAGGTTATAAAATCAACACAAGCAAATCAGTGGCCTTCCTATACTCAAAGGATAAGTAGGCTGAGAAAGAAATTAGGGAAATGACCCCCTTCACAATAGCAATAGATAATGTGTTGATTAGAAATATATTCTTATGTATCTCTTATTATTTAAAAATTATTATTATTATTATTATTAATTTTTCTTAAAACTTCATATTACTGGATCCTGTGAAATATGTAGGACTGCTAGCCATTTTTTTTTTTTTTGGTTGTTGTCTGTTGGAGCCTTGCTCTTTTTCTTTTTTTCTTTTTGTTTTAATTATTATTTTATATATTCTTTATTTACATTTCAAACGATTTCCCCTTTTCTTGCTCCCCACTCCCCAAAAATCCCATATGCCCTCTTCCCCCCAACCCTGTTCCCCCATCTACCCCTTCCCACTTTCCGGTTCTGGTATTCCCCTATACTGCTGCACTGAGTCTTTCCAGAACCAGGGGCCACTCCTCCATTCTTCTTGGACATCATTTAATATGTGGATTATGTCTTGGGTACTCAAAAGTTTCTAGGCTAATATCCACTTATCATTGAGTGCATACCATGATTGATCTTTTCAGACTGGGTTACCTCACTTAGTATGATGTTCTCCAGCTCCATCCATTTGTCTAAGAATTTCATGAATTCATTGTTTCTAATGGCTGAATAGTACTCCATTGTGTAAATATATCACATTTTTTGTATTCATTACTCCATTGAGGGACACTTGGGTTCTTTCCAGCTTCTGGCTACTACAAATAGGGCTGTATGAACATAGTGGAGCATGTGTCCTAATTGCATGAGGGAAAATCCTCTGGGTATATGCCCAGGAGTGGTATAGCAGAGTCCTCCGGAAGTGTCATGCCCAGATTTCTGAGGAATCTCCAGACTGATTCCCAAAGTGGTTGCACCATCTTGCAATCCCACCAGCAGTGAGGAGTGTTCCTCTTTCTTCACATCCTAGCCAACACCTGCTGTCTCCTGAGTTTTTGACCTTAGCCATTCTGACTGGTGTGAGGTGAAATCTTAGGGTTGTTTTGATTTGCATTTCTCTAATGATTAATGATGATGAACATTTCATAAGGTGCTTCTCGGCCATCCGAAGTTCTTCATGTGAAAATTCTTTATTTAGATCTGTACCCCAATTTTTAATAGGGTTATTTAGTTCTCTCAGTTCTACCTTCTCGAGTTCTTTTTATATATTAGATATTAGCCCTCTGTCGGATTTAGGGTTGGTGAAGATCCTTTCCCAATCTGTTGGTTGATGTTTTGTCCTTTTGACCATGTCCTAGCCAGTTTTTAAACATTTTACCTACTTGCTTACTTATATGGATTAAATATAATTTGTTTCTTATCATTATTGTTTTGGAAATATTAATTTACTCCTAGTGTAGGTAAAACCAAACCAAGTTAAGCAATTTAGTTTCTAAGAATACCTTATAACTAACAGAGTGATAAGGTACCATGTTTTCAATGTATTAGATTCAGTCTTGTGAGTTTTCATTTAAAATTATCTCATTAAAATTTTTGTCTAAATTTTTAATGGTAAGAATATTAAGATTAGCTCCTCTGGTTTCTGTCTCAGGCTTAGGCCAATCCTCTGGCACAGCACTCCATACCCAGCTGGCACAAAGTGTTAAACACCCAAGAGTGTGGAGAAACTGGATTTCTCTCGCTCTCCCCCCCCCTTCAATCCTTGGCTTGGGTCAATCCTCTGGCACCGCACTCCATACCCAGTTGGCACAAAGTGGCAGTTTAAACACCTAGGAGTGGAGAGAAACTGGAAGTCTATTCCCCCCTTTCAATCCTTGCTTGGGTCCTTCCTCTGGCACAGAGCACCATACCAAGTGGCACGGAGAGGCAGCTTAACCATGAAGGAGTGCAGAGGAGCCTGCCTTAACATGTAGAACCACCCTCAACAGAGGATCACACCTGAAACTCTCTGGCAGAAATCCTCCAGTTCCTTCTCCAGCTTGGGACCAGCTTCTGCAACCACATACCATATCCAAGGGATACATGGAGGTAGCTAACCACTCAGGAATGCAGACCTGCCTGGCAGCACAGGTATGACCACCCCTGAAGCTCAGAGGAAGTAGTCAGAAACCCTGAGGACACAAGAGACAAGGAACAGCCTGGAACAGTTTTCTGAATTCTGCCTGCACCAGGAGTTGATCAGGGCCACAGAGCTACATACCCAAATACAACCACAAGAGAGTGGGTCTCGCAGGAGTGCCTACATACCAGAGAGAACAGGTCTTTTAGGAGCACAGATAAGTCACAGTCAAAGACAGCAACACCAGCAAACACCAGAGATAACCAGATGGCAAAAAGGCAAGAACATCACCAACAGAAACCAAGACCACATGGCACCATCTGAACCAAGGTCTCCAACAACAGCAAGTCCTGGATACCCCAACATACCAGAAAAACAAGACATGGATTTAAAAATCACATCTCACAATGATGATAGAGGATATTGGGAAGGACATTAATAACTTCCTTAAAGAAATGCAGGAGAACACGAGTCAACAGGTAGAAGCCCTTTAAAAGGAAGCACAAAAAATGCTTGAATAAATATCGGAGAACATGGTTCAACAGATAGAAGCCCATGTAGAGGAAACAGAAAAATGACTTAAAGAAATACAGGAAAACACAAACAAACAAGTGAAAGAACTGAACAAAACCATCCAGGATTTCAAAACAGAAGTAGAGACAATGAAAAAAATCATAAATGGAGACAACTCTGGAGATAGAAAACCTTGGAAATAAATCAGGATTCATAGTTGCAAACATCAACAATAGAATACAAAGATAGAAGAAGGAATCTCAAGTGCTGAAGATAACAGAGAAAACTTTGTCTCAATAGTCAAAGAAAGTACAAAATGCAAAACCTTGTAACCCAAACCATCAAGGAAATCCAGGACACAATGAGAAGACCAAATCTAAGGACTAAAGGTAAAGAAGAGAGTAAAGATTTACAACTTAAAGGGTCAGTAAAAAACTTCTATAAAATTATAGAAGAAAACTTCCCTAACCTAAAAGGAGAGATGCCAATCCACGAGCATGGGAGATATTTCCATCTTCTGAGATCTTCTATTTCTTTCTTCAGAGTCTTGAAGTTCTTGTCATAGAGATCTTTCCTTTTTTTGGTTAGAGTCACACCAAGATATTTTATATTGTTTGTGACTATAATGAAGGGTGTTATTTCTCATTACAAACATCAAATTCATGAAATTTTTAGACAAATGGGTGAAACTGGAAATATCCTGAGTGAGGTAATCCAATTACAAAAGAACACCCATGACAAGCACTCACTGATAAGTGGATATTAGCCCAGAAGCTTGAAAATCCCAGTACACATTTTACATATCAAAAGTGATGTACAAGAAGGAAGAAGAACAAAGTATGGACACTCCCTTTATAGAAAGGGGAACAAGTTTTTGGTTGCTGTTTTTTTTTTTTTTTTTTCCTTTTGACAATGCCTTTTCCCTTGCAGAAACTTTGTAGTTTAATGATGTCCCATTTGTCAATTCTTGATTTTAGAGCATAAGCTATTGGTGTTTTGTTGAGGAAATTTTCCCCTGTGCCCATGTCCTCAAGGGTCTTCCCCAGGTACTTTTCTATTAGCTTCAGTGTGTCTGGTTTTATGTCTAGGCTCTTGATCCACTTGGACTTGATCTTAGTACAAGGAGATAAGAATGAATCAATTTGCATTTTTTTGCATGCTGACCTCCAGTTGAACCAGCACCATTTGTTGAAGAGGCTATCTGTTTTCCACTGGATGGTAATAGCTCCTTTATCAAAAATCAAGTGACGATAATTCTGTGGGTTCATTTCCGGATCTTCAATTCTATTCCGTTGAAGTACGTGCCTGTCACTGTACCGATACCATGCAGTTTTAAACACAATTGCTCTGTAGTACTGCTTGAGGACGGGGATCCAACAAATTGGGAAAAGGTCTTTACCAACACTACATCTGACAGAAGGCTTATATCCAAGACATACAAAGAACTCAATAAGGTAGACTCAGAGAGACAAATATTCCCCTTAAAAATAGGGTACATAGATAAACAAAGAATTTTCACCTGAGGAATATGGAATGGCTGAGAAGCACCTAAAGAAATGTTCAGCATCCTTAGTCATCAGGGAAATGCAAAACAACCCTGAGATGTCACCTCACACCAGTCAGAATGGCTAAGATCAAAAAGTCAGGAAAAAACAGGTGCTGGTGAGGATGTGGAGAAAGAGGAACACTCCTCCACTGCTGTTAGGGTCGCAAGCTGCTACTACCACTCTGGAAGTCAGTCTGGAAGTTCCTCAGAAAACGGGGAATGATACTTCCAGAGGATCCTGCTGTACCATTTCTGGACATATACCCAGAGGATTCCCCAGCATGTAGTAAGGATACATGCTCCACTATGTTCATAGCAGCCCTATTTATAATAGCCAGAAGATGGAAAGAACCCAGGTGTCCCTCAACAGAAGAATGGATACAGAAAATGTGGAATATATACACAATGGAGTACTATTCAGCCATTAGAAACAATGAATTCATGAAATTCTTAGACAAATGGATGGAACTGGAGAACATCATCCTAAGTGAGGTAACCCAGTCTCAAAAGAACACCCATGGTATGCACTCACGGATAAATCGATATTAGCCTAGAAGCTTGGAATATCCAAGACACAATGCACATATCAAATGATGCCCAAGAAGAAGGAAGGAGTGGCCCCTGATCCAGGAAAAGCTCAGTGCAGCAGTGTTGGGGAATACCAGGACAGGGAAGTGGGAAGGGGTGGATTGGGGAACAGGGGGAGGGAATATGGCTTATGGGACTTTAAGGGAGGGGGGATCCAGGAAAGGGAAACTCACTTGAAAGGTAAATAAAGAATATATAGAATTTAAAATAAAAAGAAATAGGAACACAAAATGCCCACAGAAGGAGATACAGAGACAAAGGCAGGAACAGAGTCTGAGAGAAAGACCATCCAGAGGTTACCTCACACAGGGATCCATTCCATATACAGTTACAAAACCCAGATACTATTATTGATGCCCACAAATACTTACTTACTGGAGTACGATATAGCTGTCACATGGGAGGCTTGGCTAGACACATTCAGCCAACCATTGAACTGAGCACAGAGTTTCCAAAGGAGGAGGTAGAGAAAGGATGGAAGGAGCTGAATGGGTTTGCAGTGCCACAGGAGGAACAACAATATGAGTCACCCAGTACTCTCAGAGCTCCCAGGGACAAAACCATCAACTAAAGAGTACACATGGAGTTTCCTATGGCTCTAGACACATAGGCAGCAGAGGCAGGTCTTTTTAGACACTTAAGGCAGGAGAGGCCCTTGGTCCTGGAAAGATTTGATACAGAAGTGTAGAGGAATACCAGGACAGGGAAGAGGGGAAGGGCTGACTAGAGAAGGGGAGATGGATTATGGGATTTTTGGGAGAGGTGAAAAACAGGAAAGGGCACAACATTTGAAATGTCAATAAAGAATATATCTGATAGAAAAAAGAAATAAAAAAAAAGAAATTCATCAGATGAAAAGAAATATTGGTGTTCCATAGAAAAAGTATTAATATTATACTTTGTACTTTTGTTGGTGTATTTTAAACACCAACAACTACTTAAGAAAATCCATATGACTTCTACATTTTTTGTTGCTTTTACATTAGGAGTGAAGACTTATTTCACCAAAACTCCCTGTACTCAATCTTTCCCAATAAAAACAATCATTGTTTCAAAATTCTCTATTTGCCTATCTCCGATTCCCAAAGAAGTGTCCATGTTTAGCAATACAATTAACAATTTATAGTGGTTTTGAAAATGGAACACTTTCTAAAGATCAAAATTTCTAAAAGGCAATTGAGCTCTAACATATGAAATTCACAAATACCAGGTCTGATTTAGAAACACAAATATGCCAAACATACTGTGCAAATCAGAAAGAAATTCACTTCCAAACATATACTGTGGAATTTTTTTAAAAAATCATTTTAATTCTTAGACTTTCATTTTCTTTTCTTTCACCTATCAGGAATGTTGCTCAGTTGACAAAATGAGAGGCTTCAATTGGAGAAGACTCAATTCAAACTTGTACTTTAAATCTACAGATTTCAACATATTATCCCACAGACATAAACATCCTGCATTGGTAAACAACAAATAAAGGTAAACTGTCCACATGAAATATTGCAATCATAAGCTATAGCATTTAGCAATGTTGAGAAAAATCATTGGCTAAAATATTTCGTACTTAAAAATTAATTTAAAGCACTATCTTCTGTAAAGATCCCCTAATCTATTTTTTTTTTTTTTTGGAAAAGGAAAAAAATGGAATATATTTGACTTTGATTTATATTTCAAAGTTTAGGTCACTAAAATGACCTTCAAATTGTTTTTTATAGTTTTGTCTGTTTTGGGTCATTTTGGTTTTTCTCCTTTCTAAACACATATAAACAACAATTACACAACAAAACTACTATATAATATTGAGATCTGAGTAACACATACATTTTAAAAACATTTATTTTAAAGCATCAATTCACATCATCATATTGGAGTTTCAATTAACAAAGATATGGCTTCATTGTATGTTGAATTTTTGCTGAGTACAGTCCAGCAAACAGCAGATATGATGATAATAGTAATTTGAAGTAAAAGATGTTTGTTTTAGCATTTATGATTATTTTGTACTTTAAGTGCTGATATCCCAGCACTTGGGAGGTAGAGGCAGGAGGATTTCTGAGTTAGAGGCGAGACTGGTCTACAGAGTGAGTTCCAGGGCAGCCAGGGCTGCACAGAGAAACCCTGTCTCGAAAAATCAAATAAATAAACAAATAAATAAATAAATAAATAAATAAATAAATAAATAAATAAATAAATAAAATTAAGTAAAATAATACATCAAATACAAATAACTGTATAGATAGGGGACAATATATACTCACTCACAAATTTTTGCAAGTTTAGATATTGGTTTTATTTGTAGTCTTAATAAACTGTTCTTGATTACTTAAATTTAATAATTTATCACACACATAAATGTTATGTTACATACACAGTACAAAAATAATTAAGATCTGGATCATAATAGCTAGTAGTTTCAGAATTATCCCTGAGTTTAATTCTCAGTGATCTTTACTAGCTATTCAAACATCAGCTATATCAGATCCTTGGAACAACCTCTTGGCTATGAAAGACCTTAATATTCAATATATGGCCCTAGCATACATAGCATGTGATGCTTGATCAACAGTGAGAACTGTGAAAGAAAATTTCTTCTCACACGACCCATTCTGAATCTGAACAAATAGCTTGTTGTAATAAATAAAAAAAAATACTTCCTTAAAAGCTTTTAAGTTAGAACTAACATCTCATGGGAATAAATAAAAACTTCTTAAAATCTATTAGCTTAGCAGAATACTCACTTTCACCAATGGAAGAGCTAAGACTACTATGGTAAGCTTGCTGGACCTAGAGAATACCTCCCTTAGCCCATCTACATGCATCTACTGCTTTGCTGTACTCATCAAAATATTTTTAATTCACCTTGATTTATTATTTTCTTTGTTCTGTAAAACTACAAAATCTTCATGTAAGTGATAACACAATTGAAAATGAGATTTGGGATAACCAAATCTGTTTACGAGGGCCACGGTATTCATGATATCACTTAAACTTTTCCCCTTAGTATTATGTCACCTCTATAAACTCTCTTATATATTTTAAGCTGTGGTTTTTATGTTGTCAAAAAATTGTTAATTAACAATTGTAACAATATTTATATATACATTTGTAAAGTTGGTCTTGAGTAATAGGTTTATTTTCTTCCCAAATAATACCATTACTTTATAAAATAGATGAGTGGATATTAACCTAGAAAACTGGAATACCTGAAACATCAAATGAGGTACAAGAAGAAAGGAAGAGTGGCTCCTTGTTCTGGAAATACTCAGTGAAGCAGTATTCAGCAAAACCAGAACAGGGAAGTGGGAAGGGGTGGGTGGGAGGACAGGGAGAGAGAAGGGGGCTTACGGGACTTTCGGGGAGTCGGGGGGCTAGAAAAGGGGAAATCATTTGAAATGTAAATAAAAAATATCGAATAAAAAAATTTTAAACAAAAAAAATAAAATAGATACTTGTTATATTCTGATAAACTCTTGGCTCTGTAAATAATTCTCTATAAAAGTCTTTTTGTAACTAAGACCAGTGTAATATGAACACTCAGATAACAATATTTGTTTATTAAACATACTGAATATATTTTTTTTGAAATGACATGCTTGGCAGTCTGACTTTCTTACTAGATTGCATCTTCTGAGTCAGGAACAACTGGTTCATTTTATTTCAGGCAATTCATGGTACTGCAGTGACACCTAGTGTATAAGTGTTTTACATGCATAGTTAATGCTTCCATTTTATTTTTTCCTTTTGGGGTTATTTACTTATTAATTTAAGTCTTTGATAATCGAATCATGTACGTCAAACATCCTAGTTACTCTCTCCGAATGCGCTCCTCACCCACCTTCTATTAACTATCTTCTTTCTCGACAGTACTTTTCCCAAACTCAACACTTTCTGTTTTGCTTTATGATTGAACAGTCTCATCTGTGTGACCATTGTATTGGAACTGTACCTTGCATGGTGGCATCAATAGTGGTAACAGAGACTGAGGGAAAGACCATCCTGAGACTACCCCATGTAGTTATCCATCCCTTATACAGTTACAGAACCCAGACACTATTATCGATGCTCACAAGTACTTGGTGACTGGAGATGGATATAGATGTCATCTGGGAGGCTCTGCTAGTGCATGATAAATATAGAAGGGACACTCTCAGCCTGCCATTGAACTGAGCGCAGGGTCACAAATGGAGCTAGAGAACGGATCCAAGGAGCTGAAGGGTTTTGCAGTGCCATAGGAGGAACAACGATACGAGCCACCAAGTACTCCCAGAGTTCCCAGAGACAAAACCATCAACCAGATAGTACACATGGTGTTACCCATGGCTCCATATGCATAGGCATCAGAAGATGGCCCTGTTGGACATCAAATAAAGGAGAGGCCTCTGGTCCTGGAAAGGCTCTATGCAGCAGTGTAGGGGAATACCAGGACAGGGAACCACACGTAGGTTGATTGGGGAATAGGGGAGATGGCTTATGGGACTTTCAGTGTGGGGCAAGGGGACCAGGAAATGGGAAATCATTTGAAATGTAAATAAGGAATATATCTTTAAAAAAAAGAAAAGAAAAGAAAAGAAAAAGAAAAAAGATGATATTAGCTACAAAGTACATGATAGCCATCAATAGGCCCCAAAATGACAAATATAAAGGAAGGCCCGGGGAGAATGGTTGAACCTTTCTCAGAAGGAGAAACAAAGTAGATATCAGAGGTCAATGGGAGGAGAGAACTGGATGGAAAGAGAATAGGTGTAGTGTGGGCAGATATCACATGTACTGAGAGCAGGGGAGAGAGAAGAGAGATTTGTCATCGATGGGGGTGCATTTGTAGGATATGCCAGAGTCCTAGGATGGGGAGAGACCCCTAAGGTTCTATGTGGGTGACTTTAGCTCAAACACCTAGTAATGGGTATATGGTTCCTGAAGTTGCTACTTCCTGTAGCTAGGCAGGACTCTCAATGGAGGCATAAGAACAGCAACCCACCCTCAAAACACTAGACACCAAGTGTGTCCTGCATAGAAGATGTGCAGGAACAAAGAGGAGACACTGAGGGAATGGCTAACAACTACTCCTACTTGAGACCCATCCCATGGGCAAGATGCAGTCCCTGACAATATTAATCATACTCTGCTATGCTTGCATAAAGAAATCTAACCTATCTGTCCTCTGTGAGCCTCCATGCATCAGCCATGGAAAGAAATGCAGAGACTCACAGACAAACATTTAATGTAACTTGGGAGTCCTTTGGAAGAATTGTGAGAAGGATTGTGGCACCTGAAGAGAACAGGAACTTCACAGGAAGATCAGCAGAGTTAACTCATCTGAACTGTTGGGGGCTCCCAGAGACTGAATCACCAACCAGTAAGCTATGGAGTGGACCAATTCCTCCTGCTTATATGTAACAGATGAGTAACTTGGTTTTTATGCAGGTTTCCCAACTACTGGATTTCCCTGTAACTGTTGCCTGCCTTCCTGTGGATCCCATACCACTAAATGAACTGCTGTCTGACCTCAGTGTCAGAGGATGTGCCTAGTTATATAGCAATTAGATGTGCTGGAAAGGTGGGAAGAAAACTGTGTGAAGGGGTAATGGGAGGAGAGGAATGGTAATATTTGGCGTAAAGCGAATAAATACACTTAAAAATAAAGTAAATCTATTATTCATGGCTTTATCTCCTAAATGCTACAACCCATGTAATTCCCAAGGGTTTCTGCAGACCCTGAAGCTTAGGGGGGATTTACCAGTCAGCTTTAATCTCTTTGATCAATAATTACAGATATTAGGTGGCCTAGTTGTTTCCTGAAGGAAGAAGTACTTGTTGTGATATCATCAATATTCTATACTCAGATGTTACTGATTTTCCTTTCCAAATACATCTTCACTTAGCTATCAAGGCATGCCCAGAAATGCAAATATTCTCATGGATATACAACATTTGGAGAGAAGATTCAACAAAAGGTAAAACAGTCTAGCCAGTCGCCAGTCTGGTGTTACTTATGTGTGTAACTGCAATCCATCTTCATGATCTCATACATTTCCTATTTTTACCTTCCGATTTGCCAATAGCTGGAACAATCAAATGTCTCATATGGCCTGTGCTGTCTGTCCTCTCTTGACATTCAGCATTCCTGCCTCACATATTTGCCAAGGAATACTGCACAATCCTCATGTTAAAATAAGTGAATCAGTCAACAAACAAGTAATTAAAATCCAGTTACAATTCTAATGTACAGACACAAGTGAAATCCTGGCTCCACAAATGGAAATGCCAATTTTTGTCAGCTTCATGACAACTGATGTCTCCTAAAGCTCCCAGACTCATGCACAGCTAGCCAATGTGAACCATATGGAGCTTTAGTAACTCCAACAACTAAATTTCACAATCACCCCTTCTCTGAACATTGTTGAAATATCAGAGCTGCTTTATCATTCAGAATTTTCACTGTGCCTCTCAGTCAGGCAACATTGGATGTACCTATTTTCATTGAAGCTTGCACAACTACAGACAGAAAGTTGATAGACTAGATGTGCACACTGTCCATTCTTGAAGCATATACCTTTATATTTCTTCAACTACATAAAATGTTGTCTCCTACATTGCTGTCTGGTTTTATAGCCATTTAGTACTAGAGGAATAGTCTATCAATGACCATTTTGTCCTTCATTGCTAAAAGTGGATATGAATGTATTCCAGTGATTTTAAAATTTAATCAATATTCAGTATGTTTTCCTGAAAATTCCAGCAGATGTCAGCAAAAGTCAATGCATGATATACTAGTTGTACATTAGAATATTAGTTACCTAAAGACCACAGCCAGACTGAGTCAAACAATACAAGTTTGTAAATTGATGACTTCATCTATACCTCCCATTAAGGCAGTGGTTCTCAACCTGTGGGTCACAACCACTTTGGGGGTTAAAAGGTCCTTTCAAAAATGTCACATATAAAATGTCTTGCATATCAGATATATTATGATTCACAGTACTAGTAAAGTTATAGTCATGATATAGGTACAAAAGTAATTTTAAGGTTAGTTTCACCACAGCATGATAAGCTGTATTAAAAGGTCACAGCATAAGGAAGGTTGAGAATCACTGCTTTAGCAGATAGACAGTTGGAAAAATTAGGAGAGTTCATTTTTTACAAGAGAGATAGAAATGTTCTGAACTCAACTAAGGAAGCTACACACAGTGAGCTTCATGTAGAGTTTCTATAGTCCTACCTTGAAGAGACAGTAGCACCCAGCACCAAATCTGACCAAGACAGCCCTCAGGTGTCTTTTTGCCTCCATTTAATTAACACATAGTTTTATAGTCTTAAGTTTTGACCCCCTTTTCCTTAGAATAGTTTAGAAAACATCTACATGCTTCTGCCTCTTTGACACGTAGTATCTTTAAATTTATTTTTAACAAATAATATTTACACATATTTATGTTTTAAAATATTTTTATTTAAGTCTATATTGGATGATGATCAATCCAAACTACGTAGGACATAGATAACATTCACATTTCTTTGTGGTGAGCACTTTTACAATCCTCTCCTTGAGCTCCCTTGACATTGTTAATCTATTCCTTTTAATTATTTCCATCATGCTGTTGTTCTCATAATGTTGAGAACAGGAAGATCTATGTCAGGCATATGATTACATGCCATCTACATTTTCCTGTACAGTTCCTCCATATCTCTCCCAATACTCATTTATAAATTCATAACTTCTTTCTTTTTCCATAACCAACTAAATATAATCAATTCTGCCCATAAATGTGTGAGTATGGTGACATCCACTGGGGCATCTGAAATCTACCAGTGGCCACATCTTCAGTGAAGAATGACTATCAATGCCCAACTGCCAGAAGTTCTTCAGGAAGAAGTGAGACTTGGAGAGTATCCCCTACTTATATGGACATATATTCTGGCTTGACTTTGTATAGATTTTGTACAGTCAAACACAGCTGATGAGAATTTTTTGTGTACAAAAACCTCAGCATGCCCATATGGTATTAATTTATAGCAAAACTTTCTATTCTTTGGCTCTTAGAATTTTTCAAAGAATCATTTTTACTAATTATTATTGCAAGTATATGCATGTTGTATTTTGGTGTGTAATACACACATGTGTGAAAGTGCTCACTAAGGCCAGAAAACCATCTAAGGTCTCTTTCTTCTAAAGTCAAAGTGTCTATAATTTGCCAGACTTGGGGACTGGGAGCCATCGTCTGGTCCTCTGAAAAAGGACCCACTACTCTTTCCCACTACTCTTTAAAGCAAAGCACTCACATTCTTTTATTATTATTGTTGTTGTTGTTGTTGTTGTTGTTGTTGTTGTTATTCCTATTGAATATATTCTTTATTTACATTTCCAATGTTATTCTCTTTTCAGGTTTTCCCACTCCCAGAAAATCCCTATCCCGTTCCCCCTACCCCTGCTTCTATGAGGATGTTCCTCCACCCAACCCACTCCCACCACCCTCCCTTGACTTCCCTATACTGGGCTATCTATTGAGCCCTTGAGACCAAGGACCTCTCCTCCCATTGATGCCCGATAAGGCATTTCTCTGCTACAAGTGCAGCTGTAGCCATGTGTACTTCTTAGTTGATGGCTTAGTCCCTGGGAGCTCTGAGGAATCTGGTTGGTTGATATTGTTCTTCTTCTCATGAGGTTGCAAACCCCTTCAGCTACTTTTGCCCTTTTGCTAATTTCTCTATTGGGGACCCTGCACTCAGTCCAATGGTTGGCTGCTAGCATCTGCCTCTGTACTGAAGGAAAGGCCATCCAGAGGCTGTCCTACCTGGGGATTCATCCTAGAAACAGTCACCAAACCCTAACACTATTGTGAATGCCAAGAAATGCTTGCCGAAAGGAGCAGGGTATGGCTGTCTCCTGAGAGGCTCTGCCAAAGCACTTATATTCTTTATGGGTCCTCTTCAGTGATATCTCCTAAGCCATGATGGGATTTCTCAGCTAAAAGAATGAGAATATTAATTTATCCTTGCAGTGTTGTCTTCTGAGCATTAACTCATATTGTACATTCTACTTAGTGTAGATTCAGACAAATTAAGCAAAATCTTAAATTTGCCCTGAATAAAAAAAATGAAGGACTATGTTATATATCTGTGGAGTTCTTAGGAAGCAGGCCTGTTTTGTTCTGTTTTCATAAGTCCAGCTGCATTTTACTTCAAATTGACTTCACCCAATAAGATTTAAAATGATCCTTTACAAATTTACTCGCCTAAAACCCCTTCCTCCCTCCCTCCCTCCCTCCCTCCCTCCCTCCCTCCCTCCCTCCCTCCCTCTCTCTCTTTCTCTCTCTCTCTCTCCTCCCTCTCAACCTTCGGTGCACCTAGATAATTTTTCCAGTAGATGGCAGAATAGTCCACAGGTTGTCATGCAGATTAAAAAAAAATTCCTTTTTTCATATATGCATATATGCACAAGTAAATCTGTACTTTAACCATATCAGACCCATATAGGTTGATGTTTCTGTTATCATTCGCAGATTATGTATCTCTGATGAAATTTTACAAGTTAAGTCTTTTGAAATCCAGTTGCCTTAGGTAATGAATGGTGATGCAAGACCTAGATCAGAGGACTCTAGAAATTATAATTAGTCTGGTATTTTCAGCTACCAATAAACACAGAGGGCCATGAGAGTCAGAAACATGTGCTTAGATGGTTATATAGATATGAGTATCATGTGTGTGTGTGTGTGTGTGTGTGTGTGTGTGTGTGTGTGTGTGTGTATGTTTGTGTGTGTGTGTGTGTGTGTGTGTGTGTGTTTCTGTTGGAAATTAAAAGGCTAGAAAACACACAAAAATGTTGGTGGCCCTGGGCTTAAAGGACATTGTTGTTTTGTTCAGTACATGGTCCTGGGAAAATGAGGTCAAAAAGAGTTAGGGACAGTTATGCTTGGCTCCTGTTTGCATGCATAACAAAGTATCATTGATAGTGTCAAGGACTGTTTCTTGCCCACGGACTTGGTCTCAAGTTGGGCTGGTTGTTAGTTGACCATTCCCTTAGTCTCTGCTCAATTTTTGTCCAGGCACTTTTTGTAGGCAGAAAACATTTTAGGTTGAAGGATTTGTGGGTGGGTTGTTACCTTATCTCTGGACTGGAAATCTGCCCGGCTACAGGAAGTACCCAGTTTAGGCTCCTTATCGCTGACTCCCAGGAGCCAACTTGTGGCTCCAAACAACAGCTGAAAAAAAACAGATGCAGAGACCCAGAGCCAAACTTTACACCAAGCTCAGTGAGTCTTGTGCAAGAGATGTGGGAAGGATTAGGGGACATAGAAGGGAAAGGGATTTCAAAAGAATGCAAAAAGAATCAACTAAGCAGGACACTTAGTGACTTCCAGAAACTGTACAAGAAATCAAAGAGTAATCATGGGCTTGACCTAGCCCTAACCCAGTACTACAAGTTTGTAGAAGGTGTGAAGCTTGATCTTCATGTGAGTCTCCCAAGAATTGCATGGATGCTGTCCCTGAATATTTTGCCTGCTTTTAGATCCTGTACCCCAAATTAAGCTGCTTTGCCAGGTCTCAGTAGGAGAGCAAGTGCCTAATCCTGCAGCTACTTGATAGGGTGGGTTGAAACCAGGGGGTCTCTCCCTCTCCTCTGAGAAGAAGTAAAGGGATGATGCAGGCAGAGGCTTTGTGAGGGGGAACTTGGAGCAGAAGGAAGATTTATCAGAATATAAAGTGAATAAATAAATTAATAGAAAAAAAAAAAGAGTTAGGGGCAAATCCTTGGCTCTCTGGTCCCTAGCAACCAAGTCTCAGTCACCTGATCTCAGTAGGCTAGTAGAAAAAGCAATAGGAAAAAGCAAAAAAGGGAGTTTTTTTTTATATTATTATTATTATTTCAATGTGACCACGCATCTCAGAACAGAAAAAGTAGTTCAGCAGACCCCATCCCTGTACCTTCAGGCACATCTTTGGGGAACTTTTATGGTTATTACTTTTCATCCATTTTCTTTCTTTTGTTTTAGGTTGGTACAAAAACATAATAATCAGAATTTACTTTTCTCTAAATTAAATATCTCATACTTTCCAAGAATTATTGATTTAGGGATGAATTTTATATATTTATAATGAAGAATCAATTTATAGCACACAAAAGATTTCAAATTAAGTTAAGAGTTTTGGAAATCTTATTTTGTTAACACTGGTTTCATTTTCCAATTACATCTAAAAGCCACTTTCCACAAACTCTGCACTTTATTTTTTCCTATTAGAATGTTTAGCTTTTATCATCAATACAATTTTATGATAGTACTACCCACAAATATTACTGTTTGTTTTCTCTTTCTATGGATGAGAAAAGTGAACAAATTCAGAGTGGTTAATGATTTGAATGAATAATGACTAAAAGTTCATAACTTGTTCTTATGTCAAAATTTGGGATTTGTCCCAAATACCAGCATGACACTAATGATACTCTATGAGACTCTCATTTGGAGTATTCTATCCAGTAATTCTATAGTTAATTTTTACCAAAAAAAAATGAATGATAACAAATGGGATATAATAAAAATAATCATTAAAAAATACAAAAGAAATTCTATTCAGCATACCATGAAAATCTTACACTGATGTTAAAGGAACATTAAAAATGAGCTTGTGCAAAATAACATAATAGAAAATTTGCTAGATTGCATTGAGTTCCAGGAGTAGAAGACATGCCAAGAATATATTTGTCCCACTGTGGATATTCTAGTCTTTAAAAAAAATACTTGATTCCTTAGAGCCTCATTTTCAATGGTGTAATTTTAGCACATTATCTTTTGTGCATCCTTTTGTATTCTTTAAAGCATTTAAAAAATACTTATAATGAATATTCAAGGTAAGCATACATAGCTAGAAAACCATATTTCATAAACAATTTTAGCAATAAAAATGTTTTAAAATACATATAATATACACTCAACTATTTTTAATCCCTAGTTAATAAAATTCACAGATGTGTAACTCACAGATGTGGAGAGATGACTAAATGATAAATAATTTCATGATGGCATCTCATTGTAGATTTAAGACTGGATATTTCTATTTTATTTCTAGTATTTTCCATCTTAACTGTTTGGTTAAACTTCTCAATTCAGTTGCACACTGAAAAAGTTTTAAGTTATGTAATGTAATTTCCTAGGATTATACTTGATGTTTGTGGTTCTGGTTAAAATTTTCTTTTATACTTTCAATTTATTTTCTTGAATTAGTAATGAATAAAGTGCTCAATATGATGTATATGTGTATTCCTAATTAATATTCCTGGTATTGTTCCTATAGATTTTATATTACATAAAGATAAAATATTATACTATTACGAAAATAATTGCCTGGAATTATAGTTAGGAAACCATTGGCAAAGAAGAAAGGGAATGGTTCCAGGAGTAGAACGCAAAACAAGAGAATGACTTGTAAGCATATTGGAAAGCCACAGATGCTCCATTAAGAAACTTTGCCCTGAGGCATGGAGAAACTGCTCAGAGGTTAGAAAAGTTTGTTAGTCTCCCAGAGGATCTAGGTTTGGTTCATAACATTCACTTTATCCAGCCCCAGTCAGCAAGTACTTGTGGGGATCAATAAAAGTGTCTGGGTTTTATAACTGTATATGGGATGGATCACTAGGTGGGTTAATCTCTAGACGTTCTTTCCCTTAGTCTCTGCTCCACATTTTGTTTCTGTATGTCCTTCTGTGGGTATTTTGTTCCTAGTTCTAAAAAGGATCAGAGTGTCCATATTTTGTTATTCCCTCTTCTTTGGCATCATTTGATATGTGAATTGTGTCTTGGGTCTTCCAAGCTTCTGGGCTAATATACACTTATCAGTGAGTGTTCTTCTGTGATTGGGTTACCTCACTTAGGATGATATTTTCAAGTTCCACTCATTTGCCTAAGAATTTCATGAATAGCTGAGTAGTATTCCATTGTGCAAATATACCACATTGTCCATATCCATTACTCCATTGAGGGACATCTGGGTTCTTTATAACTTCTGGCTATTATAAATCTGCTATGAACATAGTGGAGTGTGTGTCCTTATTACATGCTGGGGAATCCTCTGGGTATGTGCCCAGGAGTGGTATTACAGTGTCCTCCTGTAGTATCATGCCAAGTTTTCTGAGGAAACACCAGACTGATTTCCAGAGTAGTTGTACCAGTTTTTGATCCTACCAGCAATGCAAGACAAAAGCAGAGGGGGGCACTCTCAGCCAGTCATTGAACTGAGCACAGGGTCCCCAATGGAGGAGCTAGAGAAAGGACCCAGGGAGTTGAAGGGGTTTGCAGCACATTAGGAGGAGCAACAATATGAGCCATCCAGTACTCCCAGAGATCCCAGTGCCAAAATCATCAACCAGATAGTACACATGGTGTTACCCATGGCTCCAGACACTTAGGCAGCAGAGGATGGTCTTGTTGGACATCAAAGGGAAGAGAGGCCCATGGTCCTGGAAATGCTTGATGTAGCAGTCTAGGGGAATACTGGGACAGGGATATGGGAAGGGATTGATTAGGGAATAGGGGGAGGGGAGAAGGTTTATCAGACGTTTGGGGGTGGGTCCAGGAAAGGGGAAATCATTTGAAATGTAAATAAAGAATATATCTAATGAAATAACAACATTCACTTTAGACAGCTCACTAGTACCTGGAATCCAGCCCCAGGGATTTCACAACAACTTTTGGATTCCATCAGCACCATACTCATGTATACAAATACACCGATTCTCATAAAATTTAAATTTTAAATTAAAAATTAAAAATAAATATGTATTCTTAAAAAATGTTGGTCAGTTGGGAAAAAGGATAAAAATCAGATGAGCAGCCCTGCTAATTTATGCCGTCGATATCTCACTGCACCTATGATTATCATTCTTCATATAATATGTAAAAAGTGTCAGACTGATCATTTCTTCTAAATATGGGTATTTATATAATCGTGGATCTTTACACCCAAAATTATCCCTGACTTCATGGTAAAGCCAAGAAAAAAATGTTAATTTACCTCTTTTTTCTTTCTTTCTTTTTTTTTTGGATTTTATTTATTTTTTTATTTACATTGCAAATGATTTCCCCTTTTCTGGGTCCCCACTCCCTGCAAGTCCCATAAGCCCTCTTCCATCCTCCTATTCTTCCATCCACCCCTTCTCACTTCCCTGTTCTGTTCTGGATTTCCCCTATACTCTTGCTAAAGTTAAAGAATAATTCAAGTCCAGAGTGTGAACAGCTTCCCAACATTCACAGTAAGTCTTCATGAAAACATTCTCTGCAGTGTTAAACAGACTAAACCCCTGATGGACTTGAACACAGTCGTGTCTCCTTCAAAGAAATAGGGAAATTTTAAGTACACTACAAGTTGTGCTGATATCAACCAACCAGTTGTTTTCTGCCTACATTACTCCTGTGCAAAGCATCTCATAGCCTTCTAAATTTTGATCTGTACCTTGTCAAGCTCACAAACACAAGTACTGGCTATATTATAATTTATTTATATATTAAACATATATTTATATATACTTATAATTATTCATTATAATTATAATGTATTTATTTATAATTATATATTAAATATATAATTAAATATATGTTATTCAAACTGTGCAAAATTTTTAGTATTATGTATGGTTTTAAGTTATCATTTTGCAGACAGGAAATTGAATCCAAGCAGGGATTATTTGCCTTCCATGCACAGGGTCACATATAATGTGCATGAACTTTATATGAACTGTATCTAGTAGTAATTTGGAAATCTGCAAAATATATTGATTTTAGTTCTGAAATCCATGCCTGTTAATTTGAGCCCAAAATGACTGCATAGGTTTTTTTATTTGCTTGCTGTGTCTTGATAACAGTATTTGACCTATTAAACAAATATTCATAATATTATACTTTATGCCTAACCATCAAAATATACAGTATGCAAAAATGATGTAATTAATGCATTGCTAGAAGAAGTATTACGTAGGTTACCTGTTCTTAGAGGTATTTTGATGGATTTTCAGGAGAATGTGCATAGTTGAAGGCATGTGCTCTGAAATGTATACACTGGGAACTGTGATATGTGAAATAATATCATGATAGTATTTGGAATCTTCATGAAAATTCTAAGTACTTTAAGAAAGATACAATATGAACAACTCTAAATTTCTATACAAAACATTGTAGCAATGACTCTGTACACATGAATTCAGAATATAAGGCTGAGTGTTGAAGATTTAACTGGTGCAGACTTAAAAAGTCATATTTAAGCCTGGGATGTACTACTACTTTTAGATGCCTATTTTATGTTGTTAATACTGATATATTTTCTTTCTTCTGATTATGGTTTGTCTGCTGCACAGACACACTTTATTTATAATGCCTTATGATTCTATACCAGAGCGAGAACAAAAACAGTCCATGCACAAGTGAACCTTGACTTTAATTGTCAATTTGATTGGTTTGACAAATGACTAAGAGATTAGGTAAAAAGAAAACCTGAATTAAACTGTGAACATCCTTTTTCTAGATATGATTGGCATGCATGAACACAGGCAGTGATTCCACTATGCCTGGGTCTAATATAGAACAAAAACAGTAGAGAGAAGCTATATGGCATGTGTGGGCCTCATTGTCCCCAAATACATGCTCCTAGTGTCACTGCAATCTAACTATAGGCATCAGTTTATGTTTTCTTCAGAATTTCAGCAGATATTATCCAGCCTGTGACTGTGACTGCAACAACAGTCACTCCTGAACTGAGTCTTCCAGACATGTGTTTGGAGCAGCAACTACTGGCCTTTATAATTGTCAAGCATTTAAATGACACTTGTAAGATTATTTTGCCTCTGATTACATAAGCCATTCTAATCAATTCCCATTTGTTATTACATATCTATTCTTTTATTTTCATTGCTCTACCAGATCCCAACTAATAAATGAAACACCTAAAGATATTCCTTAGGCATTGAGCAGATGTCAAACCTCATGACTTCATTTGCAATGTTCTTCTTATTGTTTTTCTGTTTTCTGCAGGGCAATGTTAATTGGAAAAGAAAACTTACTGAAATTAAACAAGTCTCTTTGGCTCCCAAGATTCTGATGGCTATTAGTATAATAATGTCTCTAGTTTACATACCTGTATTTTCTAGTGTAAATATTTTAATATATTAATCTATACACTGCTGTGCACCATATTTCAGTAGTTTAATATATTTCACTGTGAATTACCCCTATCCCTATCCCTATCCCTATGCCTATCCCTATCCCTATCCCTATCCCTATGCCTATCTCTATCCCTATCCCTATCCCTATCCCTATGCCTATCCATATCCCTATCCCTATCCATCTCTATATCTTTATCTCTATCCCTATCCCTATCCCTTTCCCTATCCCTATCCCTATGCCTATCCCTATCCCTATCCCTATCCCTATGCCTATCCCTATCCCTATCCCTATGCCTATCCCTATCCCTATCCCTATCCCTATCCCTATCCCTACCCCTATCCCTATGCCTATCCCTATCCCATCTCTATATCTCTATCTCTATCTCTACCTCTATCTCTATCCCTATCCCTATCCCTATCCCTATCCCTATCCCTATCCCTATCCCTATCCCTATGCCTATCCCTATCCCTATCCCTAGCCCTAGCCCTAGCCCTATCTCTGTTTCTTTTTTCTCTCTTGTGGCTGTTATCTTAATATATAAGTTATCAGCTATTACTCCAGTACTATTTCTACCTGCTGCTATCCTCTCTCTAAGAATAATAATGGACTTACCCTCTCATGTGTAAATAAGCATCATATAAACTATTTCTTCTGCAAGTTTCCTTAGTCATGGAATTTTCAAAGCTCTATAAAATGACTAAGACATTAAAAATGTCACTCATTCTTAAAAAAAAAAAAACAAGATATATATGAAGCCTCAAATCTGCAGCGAAGACTCTACAGTTCAGATAAGTTTTTAAAAACTACTTAGGCACTATGGATTTAAGCAAATCACTCAAATGTTCTAAGTTTTTCCGTCATGTAATAAATAAAGATAGTAAGAGAAGTAACATTTTGTCAGACATAAATCTGTGGCCATCAGTTATGTAGGGCCATGCCTTTGACCTCTGGTATTCTGGCGGAACTCCATCCCCACACTCGCCAGGCGACAGCCAGGTGTTAGGGCCCTCTGTAAAAGGGGATTCTTGGCCCCTCTTCCCTCTCTTGCCCTCTTCTCTTCTCTCTCACTCTCCTTCTCTTACCTTTCTCTTTCTCCAATCCCTTCCCCCTCTTTCCATGACCATCTTCTACCTCTTTACCTGCCTCCTGTACTCTACTGTTCTACAAAAAAGCTTTAAAATCATGGGCTCTCTGCTTTCATCTAAACCCATCATGCTGGAGCAATGAAACAGGCCTCTCAATGTTTCCAGCTGCCAGATCAGGCCAAGGACTTGCACATCCTGGCCAGGTCTCTTCTACAAGTACCCAGAGCCACAAAATTTATATTAAAAAAATACATATTGGGTCAGCATATTTATGTAATGTTTATTTCCACTTAAAGTAGCACTGTTGTCCTTATTATAATTATTATTATAAATACATATCTACAAAGTGTAATTTGATATTAGAATTGTGATTTCAATTCTCTCTCCTTCACTTCTCTCTTCTCCTCTTGCTCCCTCTTCCTTTCATTAGACAGGTTCTCATGTAACTTCGACTGTCCAGGAACTTGTTATATACCCAAGACAGCCCTTGGCCTCCTGATCTTCTTGCTTTTACTTCCCAGCTGTTGGGATCACAGATGTGTGCCATCATTCTTATCTACAATTATTTACAGTCTATTTTTTTAAAAGTAAAATTTTGAAGTGCATTCATGCTTTCAGTTTCTACAACTCACTTAAAGTTAAAAATGTCAAAGTCTACATAGTACATAAATCAGGCCTCCATAAGACCATTAGAACAAAATAACAAAAGCCTAGACTCTGCAGGCCCTGTGATAACTATGAATGCAGGCCTGTATTTCTATAGCTGACAGCAGCAGGGGAGGAGAGCTGGACATTCCAGGGAGAGGGATTGTAAAACCTTGTGTAAGCCAGAAACTAATAGTTTTCTCTTGACACACTGTATTCATTTTTTGAGTTTAAAACTGCATCTATTTTTTATTCCCTTATTTCTGTGTATCACAAAAGTAATAAGGACAAAAACAAGATCTTCTGCTTTAGATTTTAAGGTTTCAGACAGAGCTTTGTTCTATCCTATGCTACAAATCTTTCAGTTGTGTATCACATTTACTTTCTTATGGTATACAGCTGAGATCGTCACTTTCTTGTTCTTGTGAGGAGGTAACTGATTCATACTTCTGAAGCCATCACAAGGAATTCCTCTATGTGTTAGAGTTCAGGAATGGGTCTGCTACTTCTTTCTTAAGTTCTCACTTGATTAGGACTCACTCAGAAAAATCTCATAAGCATCTGACAATGTATCTTAACTATATCTTTGATCAAATAGCATGCCATTGATAGGTGAAGTTTACTTATCTTAGTCATGTTTTGCTTGCCTCCAGGTAACAGGAATTTTTGTAGCTAACTTAGATTTCTCATTACTACAATTTTGTTACATTTGTGTGGACCCTTAAAAGTTCCATATGTGAAACCATGTTTGCCAATTGTATATGTAGGACACTGGAATAAGTCTTTTCTAAGACTGTAGATAGAACGACTATCTAAGAGACTGTCCAGAGCAAACAATGATGAAAAATGAAATGGACAAAAGATGATTGAAGTCAGCCTGTGAATAGATATAAGACAAAGAATAGCTCATAAACTAAGCTAAAGCTGGCATGACATATGAATGCATTTTAATTCCATAACTCAAGCTGCATGGGACTTTGGCTACACCATAGGATTAACTGAAACAAACAAAACCACATAAAGAATGGGATTGAATCAATTTCAAGGCATACCATGCCTGAGTGTAATGTCACACTCTTCATACTGAAATATAAGCAAGCATCTAATTCCCCCACAAAAAGAACCAACTAGAGAATAAATTAAGAATGCCACCTAAGTACAACTTGTTGAACAAATGATTTTAACTGAGCTTATTTACAGTTTTATAGGTGAGGAGTTCCTTTCAGTTAGAAATGACTCAAAGATAGTTATATCACTCAAATCACTCCCCTCCCCCATGAATGATGGCTCAGGAAACCTGAACACATGGATCTCAATGAACAATCTACAGGCAGTTGCCCAGTTGGAGTGTGTTTTTTTCAGAAATCTCAGGCAGTGTAACCCTTGTTTAAGCAGTTTAATTGGCAGAAGAGTCTCCTAGGAAGCTCAAATGGCATATGAGTCTTCCAGGAATCTTGGTGTATCTAAGAGTATCTCTCGACAGCTCTTCCTGCACATATCTGCTTAGGGAATGAGTGAACTGGTATTACATGTTGCTTTTAGAGAGTTCCTGAAGCCTTTGAATTGTTGACTTCTCAAGTTTAAAGAGGTTTCTGCAAAATGGAATCATTCACCTCACTTTAAGAACATTCAGTGTCCTGATGACTTTCCCTATAATATGGAAGACTTTATCTCAGAAGGCATTATATACAAGCCCCAGCTAAATGCTAACTTCTAAAGATGTGTGAAAGATGTATTGGTATTTTATGTACACCCAACAATGAAAGGCAACATTTGCAAGTAAAAAAAGTTCTTTAAATTAGAAATAAATGTAGAAGGCAATTGGATGATCTTTTAAATATTTTTGTCATATTATGTGAAGAACATACAAACTCAAAATATGGCATGTCTTTGAGGCCCCAAAAAAGAAATATAGGAGAGGTCTGCCTATTTTGGCCTCAGTGGGAGAAGACTAGCTTAACCTTCAAAAAACATGAGACTCGGGGAGTGTGGAATCATGGTGGAGGAGAGGGCTTATCGTGGAAATGGGGAAGGGGAGGAATGCAATAAGGATCTGTGGGAGGGTAGTGGGGTGGTTTAAAAAACTAAAAATTAATATGCCATATCTATTTAAATTATTTCAAACCTCATCAAACCTCAGAGAATGATTGAAAAGAAATGTAAAGCTTGGAAATATTACGGGGAAAAAAGACAAAACAAGCTTATTTAACTATATGTATATAAATATCCTGTATGAAACAAAAGCTCATGTTTAATAAATCTGTCCTAAGAATTCATAAGAAAGAATTCTCATAGGGTGACATAAAATAATCATATAGAATGTAAAGATATTGCCTATTTAGGGTGAACAATAATACCTTGCAAAATTAAGTGAAGCATATTATGTGAATATGTATTATAAGTCCAGTGTTTTATGATATGTAACACAATTTGAATGCTTTAGGTATTTTCATCCCAATTCTATGAATGATGCAACTGATTAGGAGAAGAGAGTTCTATCAGCTCACTAGACCAGTGAGCAAAAGAGTATCTTCTGTAGCCACTGAGAAGATACAGGAATGAGACATGAAAATGTCTCAGGCTTTTGGTTCCTTTTTTTTTTTTTCTGTCCCTATTAAATGAAATGCTAAGAGAATGTCCACATGTATAGAGTATGCTACTTAATCTTTTAAACTGTGTAAAAATAATTAATAAATTTATCAACAAATTTTCCAATCTTAAAATCTCATAAAATAATTTAAAAAGAAGATACATTTGGCACTTCATAATTTTTAATATTATTTGAATTTACCATATTTTAAATCATTACCATTTTAAAAGGAAATTCTACTTTTATTTGTTAAATTTATGTTACTTTTTCTCTTCAGTTTAATTAATATACTTTGAGACCTGTATCATTATCTAGTAGCAATTACCTCAACATTTTGAAACATCTAGTTACCTCACTATATATTTTGAAAATGCCAGCATAATAAGAGGAATTCTAAGATTCAGCATTGTACTGGCTAATTTTGTGTGTCAAGTTGACACAGGCTGAAGTTATCACAGAGAAAGGAGCTTCAGTTGGGGAAGTGCCGCCATGAGATCCAGCTGTGGGGCATTTTCTCAATTAGTGATCAATTGGGGAGGGCCCCTTGTGGGTGGTACCACCTTTGGGCTGGTGCTCTTAAGTTCTTTTTTTTTTTTTTTTTTTTTTATTCGATATAATTTATTTACATAAGAGAGCAGGCTGAGCAAGCCAGGGGAAACAAGCCAGTAAGAAACATCCCTCCATGGCCTCTGCATCATCTCCTGCTTCCTGACCTGCTTGCGTTCCAGTCCTGACTTCCTTTTGTGATGAACTGCAATGTGGAAGTGTAAGTTCAATAAACCCTTTCCTCCCCAACTTGCTTCTTGGTCATGATGTTTGTGCAGGAATAGAAACCCTGACTAAGACAAATTAGTACCAGCATAGTGGGGTATTCCTGTGACAACCTGGCCATGTTTTGGGGAAGACTGTGAAAGGACTTTGGAACTTTGAGCTAAAAAAGCCATTAGAATATTAAGAGCTCGGTGGAAAGTTCTGTAGGAGCTTGGAAGACAATGTTAAGAACAGTGCAAAAAATGGAGGCCTGGCTTGTGAAATTTCAGAGCGAAGATTAAAGACTCTTACAGTGACCATGTTTTGATTGTGAAGATTCTGTGGTTTTGGTTAGCTGGGGCTGAAGAATCAGCTGTGAGTAACAAGATACCAGAACCACTAAAGCAAACCTTTGTGTTACTGGCACTACTGATGCTGGTTAGCTGAAGCTAAGAAATTAGCGGTGATTAAGAAGAGACCAGCATCACTGAGATCTTCTTGGAAGTGTTTTCTGAGAGCACAGAGAGTGTGTTCCAGAGATACCCACAGTTGTATTTTGTGCTGCGGCTGGACTTGGTACTGTGTAAGAGTCACCCAGATGGTACTGGTTTTGAAGGCATGAAGGGGTCATGTAGAGCAGCTGAGGCTCTTGGCACAGAGAGAGGCCACAGAAGGCCATTGGTGAAAGTACAGCCTCAGTTGCAATTGATGGCCCAGGACTTGAAGGGGTCATGCATAGGAGCAAGGCTTGTCACCATGAAGAGAGCCTATGAGAGGCTATTGGTGAAGCCTAATTACAGTAGAAGTCAGCAGTGTTTTGGAGATGCCAGTGCCATGAGATGACCACCAAGAACAGGAGCAGCAGTGGAGTACAGGCAGGTGGAGCCTAGAAGACAAGCTGTGTGCTGCAAAGGGCAGAGCTGGAGAAGTGACCAACGCCCTTAGAGGAGCCCGGAAGATTGTGAGTGGGATCCCAGACATTGAACCATTGGAATTTGAGTTTTGCTTTTGGTTGTGACTGTGCCCTGATATGCTTCCCCGTTGAAGGAAGAAAGTATTTTAGTGGAGCCCACAGTTAAAAGACTGAATTTTTAAGAGACTTTGAATTTTAAAGATATTGGACATTTTAAGGCGATTTAACTTTTAATATATAAAGACTGTGGGACTTTTAAAGTAATTTAGATCTTGGGGATGAATAAGAAAGTAAGGGTTGTGGTTTAATAGTGATGTATTTGTGTGTCAAGTTTACAAGGTGTCAATTGTACTGGCTAATTTTGTGTGTCAACATGACATAGGCTGGAGTTATCACAGAAAAAGGAGCACAGCCTCCATGAGATCCAGCTGTGGGGCATTTTCTCAACTAGTGATCAAGTGGGGAGGGCCCCTTGTGGGTGGTTCCACCTTTGGGCTGGTACTCTTGGGTTTTATAAGAGAGCAGGCTGAGAAAGCCAGGGGAAGCAAGCCAGTAAGAAACATACCTCCATGGCCCCTGCATCAGTTCCTACTTCCTGACCTGCTTGAGTTCCAGTCCTGACTTCATTTAGTCATGAACTGCAACATGGAAGTGTAAGCTCAATAAACCCTTTCCTCCCCAACTTGCTTCTTGGTCATGATGTTTGTGCAGGAATAGAAACCCTGACTAAGACAAGAATCCTGCTTTCTTTTGTCCAATTTTATTTGACCAAAAAGGAGCCTAAATTCAATTAAAATTAAAAAATACAGACAGAGTTGTGACTGTGTAATGCGCCCCCACCTCATTTGAGCTCCTGTTTTTCTGATGGAGGTGGACTCTATATGCTCCCTCTCCTTACTGTTACAAATTTCATCTAAGGTCCTGAGAGTCTCTCATCTCCCAGGTTTCTGGTACATTCTGGAGGATTCTCGTAACCTTCTTTCTCTTGAGAGGTTTTCTGTTTCCATTCTTTCTGCTGGTCTTCAGGGTTCAGTCCTTTTCTCCCACCCAGTACCAGATCTGGTTGTCCTCCTCCTCACACTTCCTCTGCCTGCCCCCATCCACTTTTTCTCCCAGGTCCTTCCCTCCCTCCCAACTTGTGATTTCTTTCTCCTCTCTCCCAAGTGGGTCTGAGGCATCCTTACCTGGGCACTTCAGCTTCTTGACACTTCTGAATTCAGTGGACTGTATCTTAGGTAGTCTGTACTTTTTTTTTGGTGGGAGCTAATATCCATTTATTAGTGATCACATATCATGCATATGTTTTTGGGTCTGAGTTACCTCACTCAGTATGATATTTTCTGGTTCCATCCATTTGCCTGCAAAATTCAAGATGTCTTGTTCTTAATATCTGAGTTGTATTCCACTGTGAACAACATTTTCTGCATCCATTCTTGTGTCATGCAACATCTGGGTTGTTTCCAGCCTCTGTCTATCACAAATAAGGCTGCTATGAACATAGAAGAGCACGTGCCCTGTGGCCTAATGGGACATCATTTGGGTATATTCCCAAGAGTGGTATTGCTGGGTCTTCAGGTAGATCTATTTCCAATTTTTTGAGGACCCTCCAGGTTGATTTCCACAGTGGTTGTACAAGTTTACAATTCCACCAGCAATAGAGGAATTTTCCTCTTTCTCCATATCCTCACCAACATGAGTTGTCACCTGAGATTATGATCTTAGCCATTCTGATTGGAATAAAGTAGAATCTCAAGGTCATTTTGATTTTCGTTTCTATGATCACTGAGGACTTTGAACAGATCTTTAGGTGCTTCTTAGCCATTTGGGATTCCTAGGTTGTGAATTTTCTGCTTAATTTTGTATCCCATTTTTTATTGGGTTTTTTGGTTTTGTGGTCATTAACTTCTTGAGTTCTTTATATATTTTGGATATTAGACCTTTATCAGCTGTGGGGTTAGTGAAGATATTTTCTCAATCTATAGGTTGTTGATTTGTCTTACTAACAATGTCCTTTGCCTTATAGAATATTTCTAATTTTATGAGGTCCTATTTATCTATTCTTGATTTTTGAGCATGAACCATTGGAGTTCTATTTCGGAAATTTCCCCCATACCAAGAAATTCAAGAATCTTTCTCATTTTCTCTTCTATTAGATTCAGTATATCTGGTTTTATGTTGAGGTCCTTGATCTACTTGGACTTGAGCTTTTTGCAAGCTAACAAATGTTGGCCTATTTTCATTTTTCTACAGACAGCCAGTTAGACCAGCACCATTTATTGAAAATGCTTTCTTTTTTACAGGAGCTCATTTTATTTTTTTGAGAAAATAAACAATGTAGTTAAACCCCTACCCAAACTAACTAAATGGCCTAGAGGCATTAATCAAATTAACCAAATCAGAAATGAAAAAGAGACATAAAAAGAGCAATGGAGGAAATTAAAAATTGTCAGATCCTAATATAAAAGCCTATACTCAACAAAACTGGAAAATCTAGATGAAATGGATGGATTTCTGGAAAGATACTACATACCAAAATTAAATCTAGAGGAGATAAACTAAACAGTCCTATATAGTGCAGGGAAATAAAAGTTATTAAAAAAATCTCCCAACCAAAAAAAAAAAAAAAAGCCCAAGGCCAGATGGATTCAGTGCAGAATTCTACCAGACCTTCAAAGAAAATCTGATATAATTATTCCTCAAAATATTTTCATAAAATAGAAACAGAACTCTGCCTAACTCCTTCTATGAAGCCACAATTACTCTGATACATAAACCACATGAAGATGCACAAACAAAGAGAACATCAGACCAATCTTGGTTGTGAATATGGATGGAAACATACTCAATAAATTTCTTGCAAACCAAATCCAAGAACACATCAAAACAACCATTCACCACAATCAAGAGTCCTCATCCCAGGGATGCAAAGTTGTTTCAACACATGAAAATCCATTAAGGCAATCCACTATGGAAGCAAACTCAAAGAGAAAAACAATGTGATCATCGCCTTAGATGCAGAAAAAGCATTTAATTGTGTGAGATTTTAAAGTTCTTTTCCTCTTTGTAGCCAGCATCTGTGTAATTTGGAGCTACCTCATTAAGCTACTTAATTCATGTTGTAACAGTATCTCTAAGTGCTGTAATAGGGGATTGAATAGACTCTGTCAAATGTGAGTTTCAGCAACTGGCCCCAACAAAACTACTAACAGTGTTTAGTTAACTTCTTTGGAAAGATATTGCAATGGTTTGTTTAGTGACTTAAAAAAATAACCTATGTTTTTCAATATATTTTCAAAATATAGGTTTTATACAAAGATATTCTTACAAAAAGATATTTTCCCTATATTATTGCATTATAAAAATTTATGAGTAAATATATACATAGAGAAAATATTCAAGTCAAGAATTGTGTTTTTACTGCAGATGTGTAGATTGTGTTTCTCTTCTTGCTAAACTCAAGAATGCTCCCTATTTTCTGAAGTTCTTAATAAAACTACTTAGCCCAATACCATGTGCTAATCTTCTGGACTAGTACCGTTCATATGCATTTCAAGAAAAATGTTGTAATTATTCTATATTTTCTGGAGAGAGATGGAAGAAGTAGAGAGAGAGAGCAAGGAAAGAGAGGGGAAGGAGTGAGAGAGAGAGAGAGAGAGAGAGAGAGAGAGAGAGAGAGAGAGACAGAGAGAGAGAGAGGCCAATTATTCCTGTAAATAAAAGAACTACCTACACAGGACTGGGTGTTGATCATCTGGTCATTCTTTACTCCTTTCTCCCAGTTGAGAAGGCATCTATACAGGAACACAACACTTATGGATTTCTCAGTTGTATCATATTTGCCAGGCCCAAAGTTTCATATGAGATGTTGTACCAATAATGTGCCTTTTAGCCTTGTGGGATCCTCAGTAGATAAAAGCTGGTGATCATGACAAACTGAGTTGGATCTCTAGAACCCATATGCTCGAAAGAGAAAACTAACTTATAGAAGTTGTCCTCCCCCCTGACCATCACATGCATATGCACCCATGCATACATATATTCACAAAACTAAACAACTCAAAAAGTCAATTTCGTGTATTCATTGAGTGTATTTTCCCAGACCCTCCACATAATGAGTTAGTCTAATGGAGCCTTTTAAAAGTAAAACTATGAGTGCATTGTAAACAGCATTTAATTCCTTTCAGAAGAATAATCATTCAAAATGGTAATTATTCAACACTGAAAAACACAATAATCATGAAACAGGTCTCAATCTTTTGATATTAAATGGATGGACAGTATGAAAATAGCATCAGAAATAATGAAAGACTTTCATAGTTACACACCATTTTCTTATCAAAATTCCACAAAAGATTAGAGATCAAAATAACAAATTATGAACAGTTAATGGGGAAGATAAAAAAGTTATTACATTATCTACCATAATAATAAGGTAAATTAAACCATAGAGTCCCTGTGTACTATTTATTTTCTAGATTTTATACAGCATCATGTAAGATGTAGAGTGTAAGATTGAAACTTGTATTTTTATCATTGTCAAGAGTTCCTCTAGGATCCTCAATTTTCTTGTTGCTTCCCTTTTGAATGGGTAAAATGAATCTATTCTGTTCTTTTAATTCTAATTATACAGTGTGCTTGCAACAAAATGCTTTATCCTTTCATCAAATATGCAAGGGTTTACTTCCATTTACTATGGTACTTGCAATTTAATGAAAAGTTGTATTAAATAGTGAAAGTCAAATAAATTACAATGCTTGCTTAATGTTTTTTTTTTTAATTTTTGAATGCAAACAGTGTGTGTGTCAAAATTTCAACTGCACATATTCTGCATAAAGTTTAAACTGCACACACTTTAGCATCACTCTCCTTAGTGGCTTGAGCATCACTAAATGCTCCATGATTCTCCCGCAGAGGTAAGGACAATTCCCTTCCATTAAGTGGAAATAAATAATTAAAATAATGTGTAGCTTCAAAGAAACCATGTCTACTGAATTCCTGAATTTGTGGAAATAGCTATATTTTATATTTGTAGCAAATGGAAATCTGTAAAAAAGGTAAGGTATAAAACTGGAAGGATGATGAGGACCAGTTACTTCTTTTGCAAAATAAGATGATTTAATACAATATTTTGAAACTCACTCTATTTCTAATATTTCATATAGCAATCAATAGATGATATTAATTCTCCAGAGAAATCTCTTCAAAATGTACTCTGAAGTTATTGCACAGTAGTGAAAAATGTTAACCAACAACCTTTCTCAAGACTCTGAGACTCTTGACCTAACAGCAATTATTTTTGTGCATTTTTAAAAGGATATACTTGTATGCATATTTATATATTTCTGTATGTGCAAATGCATATAGTCTATGACTTAGAAAATCATTGAGTTCTTAGCTATTCAGTGATAGGAATTGAAAGACCCCTGAATTGGGGCGACCCTCACTCAAGTCTTGGGATAAGATGATACCCCAAAAATTCACGAGAGACCGTTCTTGATGCAAACACATGAGGTTTATTGAGGGAGCCAGTGCACTGGGGCTGAGCTCATGTCCCATGCAGGGGCAGAGGAGTTCAACCCCATGCAGCTACAGTTGGGGGTTTTCAAAGAAGAAAACTACAAAGAAAAGGGGAAGCTTAGGCACTGATCTATGTCATAAGGCATGGGGAGATCAAGTGGCAATTCATGGCTCAGCAGAAGGTTACAGGTTATCTTAGGCAAACATAGTTAGTTTGAGCAAGGAGCCAGATGTCTCAGGAATATGCGGAGCTAGTTCCTGGAGCAGGGAGTTCCTGGAACAGGGAGTGCTATCTTAAGGTTAACAGTTTTACAGGCAGAGAGCAGAAAAACAAGTTGCTCTGTGTTAGGCTAATTGCTAGAGGTCTAAAAATCTCAATTTGGTGGTCTCTCATTTCCCACTCCTTCTAGTGAGTAGTTCTATTCATAGAACTAGAGAATTAAATTTCTGCTTCTACATGTCATACATTGTCTTTTTCTAACTTTTGACACTGCTGGCACAACATAAGAATCTGTACGGCACTAATTCTTTGTCTAATAAAAGCAATTAACCTATAATTATGCAAAGTCCTATAGTTATTAGTTAGAGCAAAATCAGTAATGGACCTGTCAGGGCCAAAACCAAAGTCGTCATCCATGGTGATTTGCTGACCAACCCTCGTACCAGTTTTGGGTAGCCTCTCTGTCCGGTTGGTGTTTTTCTAATCTCTCTCTGAGTTTGCTCATGGGGTCCATAATGGCTCCAGAGTGATGAATATAAAAGCAACATTAGTCTTTTAGAGTGACACATAAGCCCCCTTATTTAAGAAACAGTAAGTCTAATCCTCTCTTGTTCTGCAGCACCACCTCAGACAATGAAGTAAGGGACTCTTCCAGTTGACTGAGAGATTTTTCTAAAGCTCTTAGATCTTGGGTCATGACCATTTAAAGAGTATTTAGTCCATACTAATACTCTGCAGGTCCCTTGATAAGGGGAGTGCTTCCAGTTCCTATTCCTGTTGCTAATCCTAGTCCTTGCATAACTATAAGTAAGAGAGATTGGTTCCCTTTTTTCACGTCAATGTTTACTCTCTAGGCTTCTATAACTGCTTCTTCTGGATGGTAATAAATTCTGGAAACTAATCTAATCATAACACAGAAATTTCTGCTTTGATTAAAGATAATATTAGCCACACAGGGAGTGAGGCCAGTCCTGCAGTCCCACAAACTATTAGTATTAGAAAGCAGGTATTGGTTGGATCCAGTGGTGTTAACAAGCCTGAGTATTATTGCAAAGATGCAGGTGGGTTGAGGGCACATGGCCTATATATGAACCTGTCCCTGATGCCTCAGTCAGGGTTAGTTTACTTTGGGACCACCAGGAACAGTGCCTGGGGTCTGTGGTAGCATTGATGGGACCAGTGACTGCAGTTCCTTCATAATAAGGAGGACCTGCTGCTAGACAGAGCCAGCAGGATGTAGTTGCATTGGAGTTTGTAGCGTTTAGAGCTTGGGATGACCCCTGAATTAGATATAGTAACCTGTCTCCAGTGGTGGGGGGACTAGAGTTGAGGCGGGAGTATTAGTGGGAGCCTCAGTTACGACAGGGGATGTTTTCAGATTCCGTTGTCTATCAGCTTAGGGGGTCCTTGTTCTGCAAGCACTTTATCAGGCTCCATGGGAACTGTTGGAGGGCTTTCAATCTTCAGTCTAATCTGAAATGTGAACCCGTTGTCCCATCCTGACATATAGAAAATAAGACCCCAGGTTCGTCCCTCGGGCCAAGCAGTAAACTGTTTTCCTGGGTCTGTAAAGGTGATATTAAGGGAGTCATTTTTCCAGGAGACAGTGATCAAGTCCCATGAGGACAAGAGATGCAAGGAGGCATCTCCAGTAGTCTTGCATCCCAATTGTCTGCAGTAGAATTATCCTAGACCCCCACATATGTAGGCTTCTGGTCTAGACCTGCCATCTCTGGGGCATACATAAAAAGGAGTTTGTTGAATTTTTCTCCTGAGAGGTAAGATATTACAGATGGGATAGCTGCCTTATATTGTTTTGGGGGCATCTGGTATGGGGAGTGAGGGCTTCTGACCATATAACGTTTCTGTAGGCGGTGCACATCCTTATTGGTTAGCTCAGGAATGTCCCATGAATATAATCTGGCTTTTAGGGCACCAATCTCAGGAAATAAAGAGGGCCACCAAGTACCTGGGGAGGGGCAACTTTGGAAGTGGACTAGACCATGTTCTCAGTTTGTGATAATACCTGCCAAGTAAGGGTCATAGGCTGGTGAGGGTTGCTATTCCTCTGTAGTGAGCAGGTGGTGTAAGTGCAACTTAAGAGGATCATCAGCCTGCTCCAACTTCCAGGAATTATTTCGGGCTACGGCGGGGGTGGGGGGGGTGGGGGCACTTTGATGTGAGATGTGTGGATCCACGCTGGAATACCATCAACCTTGATGGTGGGGGGACCAGTTAGAAGTACCAGGTAAGGTCTTTTCCATCTGAGCTCAAGGTTGCTGAATCGATGACACTGGACCAGGACGGAGTCTACAGCTTGGAATTTATGTGGCACGGCTGGGGTTCTCAGTTCATATGCCCCCTTGAGCTGTTCCCAGGTATCCTTTCTGACTAGTTCAAGAGCTTTAAATTAGCTAGCAGGGGTTGGAAGAAACAGGAATCAGGGTCAAGTATCCCTCCCGCTTCTGCCAAGGGGAGTGGTTCCCCATGGAAGAGCTCAAATGGTGTGAGTTTAAATTTTCTTGAGGTGTTTCATACTCGGAACAAAGCAAAGGGCAAGAGGGCTGTTCAGTCCTTTCCACCTGTCTCTACGGCTAATTATCCAAGGTCTCTTTTAAGGTTCTATTCTTTTTTCCTACCTGTCCTGAACTCTGGGGTCTATAAGCACAATGTAATTTCTAATCAACACCCAGCTGGGTGGCCAGTCCGTGACTTACCTGGGCAATAAAGGCAGGGCCATGTCTGATCCAATTACCTCAGGAATTCCGAAACTAGGGAAAATCTCTTCTAGTATCTTCTTTGCCACTTCATTGGCTGTCTTCCTTTCTGTGGAGAAAGCTTCTACACAACCTGAGAAAGTATCTATGAAAACTAATAAGTATTTGTTACTATATTTTACTGGTTTGACTTCTGTAAGTCGACTTCCCAATACATTCCTGACCTGTTTCCTCATAGGTGCTTACCAGGTGTGCCTATGTGATGTCCAGCATTGGTTAAGGGACAGGTTTTACAATTTTGAACTACTTCTTGAGCAATGTCTGAGAGGCCTATGACATTATAGTCAGAGAGGTGTACAATGTCCTTTAATTTCTTTGTTCCCAAGTGGGTTAATTAATGTAAATTAGTGACATATCCTTGTACCTCTTTTTGGGGTAAGATAGACTTCCCATCTTCTGCCTCTGCTACTCCATAGGGAGTGTAGCTATATATTATTTTTAATTTTTCCATCTGACAGTGATCCTTGGGGGTGTACCTGAAACTGGTCTCTCTGATGTAGTAATAGTCCTTGGAATTTTTATTCCTCTGGTTGGCTATAAGAATCATGGATACTGGCCACCTCTGGATCGGGAGCAGCCTGGGCCATGAGCCCTATTCCCAAGCATTGCAGAAGGCCAGCAGTGCATCCAGAGGCCAGCTGCAGGGAGACAGCTTGCACTGGTGAGTCCGTCTGACCTGGCAGAGCAGAGGATCCATTCTGGAGGCCTGTAGCAGGAGCCTTCCAGTTGCCACCTCTGGATCAGGAGCAGCCTGGGCCATGCGCCCCATCCCCAAGCAGTGCAGAGGGCCAGCTGTGCATCCAGAGGCCGGCTGCAGGGAGGCAGCTTACAAGGGTGAGTCCTGCATTGACAACAAGACCAACTAGCACCAGTGAGATCTAGATGACAAAAGGCAAATGTAGGAAAGTTACTAGCAGAAATCAAAGCAATATGGCAGCATCTGAACCCAATTCTCCATTAACATCAAGTCCTGGATACCCCAGCACACCAGAAAAGCAAGATTTGGATTTAAAATCACTGGTCATGATGCTGTTACAAGAACACATGAAGGACATAAATAAATGTCTTAAAGAGATTCAGGAGAAAACTGATCAAAAGCTAGAAGCCTTTACAAGGTAAACACAAAAATTACTTAAAGAAATTCAGGATAATATGGGTCAAACGATAGTAGCCAATAAGGAGGAAATGCAAAAATCACTTAAAAAATACAGGAGAACTTTGATCAATAGGCAGAAGTCATGAAAGAGGAAATACAAAAATGTCTCAAAGGAAAACACAAACAAGCAAGTGAAGGAACTGAGCAAAAACATCCAGGATCTAAAAACAGAAGTAGAAACAACTAAGAAATCTCAAAGGGAGACAATTTTGGAGATAGAAAATCTTGGCAAGAAACCAGGGGCCAGAGATGCAAATATCAACAACGAAATACAAGAGATAGAAGAAACAAATCTCAGATGCTGAAGATACCATGGACTCAACGAAAAATGCAAAATGCAAAAAGATTGTAACCCAAAAAATCCAGAAAATCCAGGACACAATGAGAAGGCCAAACCTAAGGATTATAGGCATAGATGAGAGTGAAGATTTACAAATTAAAGGGCCAGCAAATATCTTCACTAAAATTATGAAAGAAAACTTTCCTAATCTAAAGAGAGAGATGCCCATGAATATAAAAGAAGCCCACAGAACTCCAAGCAGACTGGACCAGAACAGAAATACATCGCGTCACATAATAATCAAAACCCTAAATGTACTAAACAAAAAAGAATATTAAATGCAGTAATAGAAAGAGGCCAAGTAACATATAAAGGAAGACCTATGAGAGTTACACCAGACTTCTCACCAGACACTATGAAAGCTAAACGATCCTGGGCATATCTCATGCAGACTCTAAGAGAACACAATTGCTAGCCAAAACTACCATACCCAGCAAAACTCTCAATCACAATAAATGGAGAAACTAAGATATTCCATGACAAAACCAGTCTACCCAATATCATACCACAAACCCAGCCCTACAAAGGATAATAGGAGGAAAACACCAATATAAGGAGGGAAATTTCACCTTGGAAATGCAAGATAGTAACCATCTTTCATCAAACCCAAAAGAAGATAACCAATCAAATATAAAAGGTAACATCAAAAATGACAGGAAGTAATGCTCACTATTCCTTAATATCTCTTAACATCAATGGACTAAATCCCCCAATAAAAAGACATAGACTAATGGACTGGATACATAAAGATGATCCTACATTTTGCTGCATAGAGGAAACACACCTCAGTGTCAAAGACAAACACTACCTTAGAGTAAAAGGCTGGAAGACAATTTTACTAGCAAATGGTCTCAGAAAACAAGCCGGAGTAGCCATTCTAATATCAGACAAAATTGACTTTCAACCTGAAGTCATCAAAAGAGACACTGAGGGACATTTCTTGTTGGTCAAAGGAAAAATACACCAAGAAGAACTCAATCCTGAACATCTATGCTCCAAATGCAAAGGCACCCTCATTCATAAAAGAAACTTTACTAAAGCGCAAAGCACACATTTCACCTAACACAATAATTGTGGGTGACTTCATCACTGCACTTTCCTCAATGGACCAATCAGGAAAACCGAAACTAAACAGGGACACAGTGAAACTAATTGAAGCTTTGGACCAAGTAGATTTAACATATATATATAACATTTTATCCTAAAGCAAAAGAATATAACTTTTTCTCAGCACCTCACGGTACCTTCTCTAAAATTGACCATATAACTGGTCACAAGACAGACCTCAACAAATATAAGAAGATCAAAATAATCCCATGGCTCCTATCAGATCACCATGGAATAAAAGTGGTCTTCAATAGCAACAAAAACACAGAAAGCCCACATACACATGGACACTGAATAATACTCAATGATACTTTGGTCAAGGAAGAAATAAAGAAAGAAATCAAAGACTTTTTAGAATTTAGTGAAAATGAATGCACAACCTACCCAAATCTATGGGACACAATGAAAACAGTGGTAAGAGGAAAACTCATAGCCCTGAGTGCCTCCAAAAAGAAAATGGAGAGAGCATACACTAGGAGCTTAACAACACACCTGAAAGCCCTGGAGCAAAAAGAAGCAAATTCACCCAGGAGGAGTAGAAGGCAGGAAATCATCAAACTCAGGGCTGAAATCAATCAAACAGAAACTAAGAGAACCATACAAAGAATCAACAAAACCAGGAGCTTGTTCTTTGAGAAAATCAACAAGATAGATAAACCCTTAGCCAGACTAACGAAAGGGCACAGAGACAGTATGCAGATTAACAAAATTAGAAATGAAAAGGGAAATATAACAAAAGAAACTGAGGAAATTCAAAAAATCATCAGATATTACTACCAAAGCCTATTCTCAACACAACTGGAGAATCTGGAGGAAATGGACAATTTCCTAGACAGATACCAAACACCAAAATTAAATCAGGATCAAATAGATCACCTAAACAGTCCCATAACCCATAAAGAAATAAAAGGGGTCATAAAAAGTCTCCCAAACAAAAAAAGCACGGGACCAGATTGCTTCAGTGCAGAATTCTATCAGACCTTCAAAGAAGACCTAACACCAATACTCTTCAAACTATTCCACAAAATAGAAACAGAAGGAACACTACCCAACTTGTTCTATGAAGCCACAGTTACACTGATACCAAAACTACACAAAGATCCAACAAAGAAAGAGAACTTCAGGCCAATTTCCTTATGAATATCGAAGCAAAAATACTCAATAAAATTCTTGCCAACAGAATCCAAGAACACATCAAAATGATCATCCAACAAGATAATGTGGGCTTCATCCCAGGGATGCAGGGATGGTACAATATGTGGAAATCCATCAATGCAATCCACTACATAAACAAACTCAAAGAAAAAAATATAATCTTTTCATTAGATGCTGAAAAGGCATTTGACAAAATTCAGCATCCTTTCATGCTAAAAGTCTTGGAAAGAACAGGAATTCAAAGCCCATACCTAAATATAATTAAAGCAATATACAGCAAACCGGTAGCCAACATCAAACTAAATGGAGAGAAACTTGAAGCAATCCAACTAAATTCAGGGACTAGATAAGGCTGCCCTCTCTCTCCATATCTTTTCAATATAGTACTTGAAGTCCTAGATAGAGCAATTAGTCAACATAAGGAGGTCAAAGGTATACAATTTGTAAAGGAAGAAGTATAATTATCACTATTTGCAGATGATATCATAGTATACTTAAGTGACCCAAAAAACTCCACCAGAGAATTCCTACAGCTGATAAACAACTTCAGCATAGTGGTTGGTTATAAAATCAACTCATGCAAATCAGTTGCATTCCTATACTCAAAGCAGGCTGAGAAAGAAGTTAGGGAAATGACACCCTTCACATTAACCACAAACAATATAAAGTATCTTGGTGCGACTCTTTCCAAACAAGTGAAAGATATATATGACAAGAACTTCAGGTCTCTGAAGAAGGAAATCGAAGAAGACTTCAGAAAATGGAAAAATCTGCCATGCTCATGGATTGGCAGGATCAATAGAGTTAAAATGGCCGTCTTGCCAAAAGCAATATACAGATTCAATGCCATCTCCATCAAAGTTCCAACTCAGTTCTTCACAGAGTTAGAAAAAGTAATTCTCCAATTTAGCTGGAATAACAAAAAACCCAGGATAGCTAAAACTATTCTCAACAGTACAACAACTTCAGGGGGAATCACTATCCCAGACCTCAAGCAATACTGTTAAAAACTGCATGGTATTTGCACAGGGACAGGCAAGTGGACCAATGGAATTGAATATGGTCACTTGATCTTTGACAAAGGAGCTGAAAACATCCAGTGGAAAAAAAGATTGCCTTTTCAACAAATGGTGCTAGTTCAACTGGAGGCCAGCATGCAGGAGAATGCGAATTGATCCATTCTTATCTCCTTGTACTAAGCTCAACTCCAAGTGGATCAAGGACCTCCACATAAAACCAGACACATTGAAACCAATAGGAAAGAAACTGTCAAAAATCCTTGAGGACATAGTCACAGAGGAGATTTTCCTGAACAGAACAACAATAGCTTGTGCTTTAAGATCAAGAATTGACAAACGGGATCTCAGAAAATTACAAAGTTTCTGTAAAGCAAAGGACACTGTGAAAAGGACAAAACAGCAACCAACAAATTGGGAAAAGATCTTCACCAACCCTACATAAGGTAGAGGGCTAATATCCAATATATACAAAGAACTCAAGAAGTTAGACCCCAGGGAACCAAATAACCCTGTTAAAAAAATGGGGTATAGACCTAAACAAAGAATTTTCACCTGAACAAATTCATATGGCTGATAAGCACCTTAAGAAATGCTCAACATCATTAGCCATTAGGGAAATACAAATCAAAACAACCCTGAGATTTCATCTCACACCAGTCAGAATGGCTAAGGTTAAAAACTCAGGAGACAGCAGGTGTTGGCGAGGATGTGGAGAAAGAGGAACACTGCTTCACTACTGGTGGGATTGTAAGATGGTACAACCACTACAGAAATCAGTCTGGGGTTCCTAAGAAAACTGGGCATGACACTTCAGGAGGACCCTGCTATACCTCTCCTGGGCATATACCCAGAGGATTCCCCAGCATGCAATAAGGACACATGCTCCACTATGTTCATATTATTTATAATAGCCAGAAGCTGGAAAGAACCCAGATATCCTTCAATGGAGGAATTGATACAGAAAATATGGTATATATACCCAATGGAGTACTATTCAGCAATTAAAAACAATGAATTCATGAATTTTTTTAGGCAAATTGTTGGAACTGGAAAGTATCATCCTAAGCACAGTAATGCAATCACAAAAGAATACACATAGAATGCAATCATTGATAAGTGGATATTAATTAGCCCTGAAGCTCTGAATACAGAAGATTCAATTAGCATATCAAATGATTCCCCATGATGAAGGCAGAAGAGGGTCCTAATCCTGGAAAGGCTTGATCCAGCATTGTAGGGAATACCAGGACAGAGAAAAGGGAGGGGGAAAAATAGGAGAATGGATGGAGAGATGTCTTATGGGACATATTGGGGGGGGGTACTGGGAAAGAGGAACACTTTTAGAATGTAAACAAAGAATATAGAAAATTAATATAAAAAAAGAGAATCATGGATCCTTGGACTGCTTGTTTGGTTCCCATGTCAGCCATTTGATTACCTTTGGCAATGCCATCTCGGCCCTTTTGATGGCTGGGGCAATGTATAATGGCCAGTTTTTTTTGTTTGTTTGTTTGTTTTTTTTTTTTTTTTTTTTTTTTTTTTTGGCAAATGTATGGCTTTTAGCAGACTCAAGATTTCTTCTTTGTTTTTAATGTCCTTTCCAGCAGACATGAGTAGCCCCCTCTGTTTATAGATTGCCCCATGTATGTGAGTGGTGGCGAAAGCATACCTGCTGTCGGTGTAGATGTTGATAGTCTTTCCTTCTGCCAGCTGCAAGTCTTGGGTGAGTGCAATCAGTTCCATTTTTTGAGCTGATGTTCCTTCAGGCAAGCTGCTAGCCCAGATGGTCTGCTTCCCGTCCACCACCACTGCTCTGGCTCTCTGCTTACCTTCAACCACAAAGCTGCTGCCATCTGTGTACCATTTGGGGCACCCTGGCCAGGCTGGTCAGTGAGGTCCTTCTGCCTTCCAATTTCTTCTGCCAGGATGTCTATACAGTGGTGTATTGACAGAGAATCATCTGTCTCAGGCAGTAGGATGGCAGGGTTGAGGATAGCCATGGGGTGGTGTGGGTGAGCAAAAGTCACTTGTTCAGTCAGTAGGAGGCTTTGAAAATGAGTCATGTGGGTGTTTGTCATCCAGCAGTCAGGTGGCTGTCTGATGATACTTTCTAGGGCATGGGGGGCTACCACAATAGTCTGTTGTCCCAAGGTTAGTTTTTCAGCATCCTTGAGGAGTAGTACTACAGCGTAGATGGCTTTCAGGCAAGATGGCCATATGCTGGCTACAGGATCGAGTTTCTTTGATAGGTATGCTGTGGGTCGTTTCCATGGCCCCAAGGCCTGAGTCAGGACCCCTAGTGCCACTCCTGCTCTTTCATCCACATAGAGGGTGGAAAGTTTAGTTAAGTCTGGTAGGGCCAAAGCTGGTACACTAAGTAAAGCCCTTTTAATTTCTCGAAAGCTTTCTGGTGTTTGGGGGCCAATGGAAAAAAAACCAAACATTTCTTTAGTGAGAGGGTAGGGTGGGGCTGCCAAGGTGGCAAATCCTGGTATCCAGAGTCTACAAAACCCCACAGTGCACAAGAAATCTCTTACTTGCTTTGGGGTTGCAGGAGTAAGGATTTGTGTCACAGTCTTTTTTCTAGCTTCTGTCAGCCATTGCTTCCCCTCCTTAAAAGTGTAGCCCAAGTAGGTTACTTCTGTTTGGCAAATCTGGGCTTTCTTTGCTGAAGCTCTATACCCCAACTCTCCCAGCTCAGTCAGTATTCTCTCAGTCCCAAGTCTGCATTCTTACTGGGTGATAGCAGCTGAGAGTAAATCATCACATACTAAAGCATGGAAATTTGAGAATTTTCTGACCTGAACAGAGTCAAATCTGGATGTAGGGCTTCATTGAAAAGAGAAGGAGAAGTTTTGAATCCTGGGGCAAATGTATCCAAGTCAATTGTCCAACCCGTCCTGAATCTGGGTTTCTCCATTTGAAAGCAAAGATCGCTTGGCTGGTAGGATGTAGTCTCTGGCAAAAGAATGTGTCTTTTAAGTCCAGAACTATATTCCAACTTCTGTCAGGAGGGAGAGAACTGAGCAGGTTGTAGGGGTTAGGGACAGTGGGATAGATATCATGAACTCTTTTATTAACTTCTCTTAGATCTTGTAATGACCGGTAATCATTAGTACCTAGCTTCCTAACTAGCAACAAAAGAGTGTTCCAGGCAGACTGACAAGGAACTCCTAGTTGCAGGAGTCTTTGGATATGTTGTCTAATGCCCTCTCAAGCCTCTCTACTTATCGGGTATTGTACCCCAATGGAGATTGCATCATTCTTTAGGCTTACCATGATAGGGGGCACTTGTTTGGCTTCACCCATGTCCCCTATCTCAGCCCATGCTCCAGGGAACCTCTTCAGCTGTGCTTCACCGGGTTCTTGACCAGCAAGGCTGGAGGCTTGTGCAATCTGTATTCTTCCTCTAGTTTTCAAGCTTAAATCTTAGAAGTGGGGGTCTGCCAAATGACTATAGCTCTTTTTGAGTAAACTTATTTGAGCCTTTCATTTTGACAGTAAATCTCTCCCCAATAATGGCATGGGGCACTCTGGAATGACAAGGAAAGAGTGAGTTACTTGACCTTTTCCCAGATCAATCTACCTGTCAGTGGTCCAAGAGTATGGTTTCTGGCCAGAGGCCCCAACCACTATGGTTTATCTATTTTTTTTAATTCTCCCAATGGTTTCTTTAAAACTGAAAATTCTGCTCCAGTGTCAACAAGGAAATCTGTGTCTCCTCCACACTTCGGGTTACCCTAGGCTAGGGGAGGGGCTCCGAGCCCTGTCCCCCCTAATCATTATGTTCTAGAGTGAGGACCTTAGGTGGTTTGGTGCCCGGTTTCTTCTTGGGGCAGTCCCTTGCCCAATGTCCTTTCTCCTTAAAATATGCACATTGGTCCCTGGCTAAAGGTTGTCGTAAAAGTCCTCCAGAGTTTCAGGGTCTTCTTGGCCCTGCATTGCCCAGGTACCCTGTCTGTCTGTCCCCTTGCTCTGTTCTATAAATCTCCCTGTCACCTACTACTGTGGCCAAAATCCTTGTCAAACTCCTCTCCTGCCTTTTATCTCATCTCTTTTCTCTTTCTTCTGCTTCCTTTTTTTCTCTCTCCTCTCTTCCTCAGTCTCTCTTAAAGTATAATCTTTCTGCTTCCTTAACTAGGTCCTGCAAGTATAGCATTTGCAGACCCTCCAGGCACTGCAATCTTCTCCTAATATCAGAGGCAGATTGTCCAATAAAAGCCATGGCTACTTCTGTCTGGTGACCCTCAAAGGTAGGGTCAAAAGGTGTGTATCACCTGTAAGCCTCCAAAAGTTGTTCTAAAAACACAGAAGGGGGTTCCTTTTCCCCCTGAAGAAATTGGTAGGGTGCCTGCTGGCCCCCTTGAGACCTGCCACCAGAGCCCGGCAATAGACTGCCAGCTGCCCCCTACCTTCACAGGTATTGTAGTCCCAGTCAGAATGATTCAGAGGAAAGCCTGCATCTATTTCATTCTGGAGTTGAGTTGATTGACCATTGGTTCCTGGCACATTCTTTCGTGCCTCTAGCAGCATTCTTTCCTTCTACTCAGTGGTAAAAAGGACCTGTAAAAGCTGTTGACAGTCATCTCAAGGGGGCTGGTGGGAGAACATGAGGGACTCTATCAGACCTGTAAGACTTGGGGGATTTTCTGAGAAAGGGGCATGATTCATTCAATTATAGAGGTCGGCCGACAAGAATGGCCAGTATTGCAGGGGTTGCAATTTTTCAGGGTTGGCCGGTGGAGGGCCATATGTGCACAGAGGCAATGTAGTAGTTGATTCTGGTCCCCTGAGACTTGGAGCATGTCAGCTTCGGGTCCCAGTGGCCGGCCCTTCTGCTGTTCCTCCAACTACACCCTGTTGAGGATTCTGAGGGGGTATAGGGAGGGTATAAGGAGTCGGGGTACCAGGCCATTCTGGGGTCTCCTCAATCTCAGGATAGGTGGAGCCGAGGGTTGGGTTCTGCTTGCTGGTTCAGACTAGGCTGTCTTGCCTAGCAGCTCAGGCTCTACTGTTTTGCATAGTGGTTCAGGCAAAGCCTCTGCCATTTTGGGTAGCGGCCCGGGCTCCACTGTTTTTGCTTTCTTTTTCTGCTCCAAGTAGCAGAGCACCAGGACTTGGAGCCCGGCTTATTTTTCAGAGACCAAGGCTTTAACAAGGATCTTGCACTAAATTCTCCCAAACAAAAATATAAGGTACTGGTCAGGGTGAGACTGAGACCCTGGTCCCTTCTAAAAAACAATGTCCTTGATGGCAGAAATCACAGTCGGGTCAAGTGTACCTTCCAGAGGCCAACCAATGTTGCACATTGGCCATTCTGAAGAATAAAACATTCTCCAAAGTCCCTTCTTTACTTCTACAGACAGATTGCAAGCCCAGTTTCTAATTTTAGTCCAGTGTTCGAGAGTTTGATTGAGAGGAGTGCTGACAGTCTGTCCCATCTTCCAAGTTACACAAATCCCAAACAGAACACTCAGAAAGACCACAAAAGCTGAGACTAGAGCCCGCCTCTTGCAGGACTTCCAATACCAGGAAACACCATCAGATGGCCAAGAGGACTTGAAATCTCTCCTCTCTAGGAGAGATTCCAGTTACAAGTCGGCACCCAGATGGGACATCTTTGAACGCCCTTGGAGCTCCCTCATCCTCCTAGAATGTCTCCCAGGGTGACAGTTGGTTATCTTGTGACAAGTCTGTCAATAACCTTCCCCTCCATCCTGGACAGGAAGTTCGTTGCTCTCACAAGTGTGGACGACTGCAAACCAGAAATACCAGATTTAGAAATGGCCGACAAACAAGGACATATACAAGGATAGAATCGTACCTCCAAGAGGGGTCTCTAAGAATTTGGGGGGGTCACAAATCCCAGACAAGCCCCCACAATAAAAGACCTCCGAATTGGGGAGACCTTCACTCAAGTCTCGGGATAAGATGATGCCCCAAAAATTCATGAGAGACTGTTCTTGATGCAAACACACAAGGTTTATTCAGGGAGCCAGTGCACTGGGGCTGAGCTCATGTCCCATGCAGGGGCAGATGAGTTCAACCTCATGCAGCTACAGTTGGGGGGAGGGGGTTGAAGAAAACTTCAAAGAAAATGGGAGGCTTAGGCAGTGATCTATGTCATAAAGAATGGGGAGGTCAAGCTGCAATTCATGGCTCAGCAGAAGGTTACAGGCTATCTTAGGCAAACATAGTTAGTTTGAGCAAGGAGCCAGATGTCTAAGGAATGTGGGGAGCTAGTTCCTGAAGCAGGGAACTCCTGGAGCAGGGAGTGCTATCTTAAGGTTAATGGTGGTTTCCCAGGCTGAGAGCAGAAAAAGCAAGTTGCTCTATGTTAGGCTAATTTCTAGGGGTCTAAAAATCTCACGTTGGGGGTCTCTCAGAATGAGTGCATTCAGTAGCAACTCTATTTCAGATATTGGATTTAAATTATTTCTTTGGCTTTGATCTGAGGATTTGGGTTTTGATGAATAATGATAGTCCTGATGAGTCCTCTAAATCTTGCATATTTTGTCATTAAAAAAAAAACAAAACTTTGTTTGGGCAAGATTTGCTCAGCTATGTTAATGTAACTATTCTGAACATATGTAAATTTTGCTAGGCTAAGTAATGATGATTGAAGGTTAGAAGTAGTAAATGCACTTTGACAGTGCATTTAATATTTTCAATAAATATATTTCAGGCCTCTTGGCCCGTTATATCTTAAGTAAAGGAGTGTAGGACCCGAAAAAATGAGGGCACCCCAGTGCCCCACACCTTGAAAGGTGATACCCAAATCACTTGTGAGAAATGGTCTTGATGCAACAGCAAGAAGATTTTTATTCCAGAGGCTCTGGGGTTCACAGTATACTGCACAAGGGTAGAGGATTGTAAAACCCTGAGTGCAGAATTAGGACAGGTTTTATGGATTACAACAAAACCCGAACATCACAAGCCAATAATTTCTTAGCATCGAGAAGCCACGTAGTGTGAGTCAATTGATTTGTACCGCTCCATTGGTTTTAGACCAATCATTTAAAATTATCTGAGCCCTTGATTCATGGACCAATCAGTTTCTTATTTTCTCAGAGGTCTATAGCTGTCTGAGCCCCAGGGTGGGAGTGATGACATAAGTAGTTTACAGAAGCAAGATAAGCAGCTAATTAGCTCATTTCCCATTACCTTACAGGGTCAGGACCATGTACTCAAGGCCCTTTTGCCTAGCTACTAACAAAGGGTGGGCTCTGGAATATGACCTTTCACCTAGTTTCTAGCAAAGAGTGGGCTCTGGAATTTGAGGTGTTTCGGGTTCCTTAGAAGGCTGGAGTTAAAGTTTCTTTGGAGTTAGATAGCATTCTAAACTTCCGACTTCTTGGGGTCATTTGAGACTTAGGCACTGGAGATCTTTAGACTGTAATTCTCATCCTTTTAGGAGCATCTCTACATGTGTAGCTATTGATCTGAACATATCTATATAATCTATATTACCCTAAGAACAAATGTTTGGGTTAAAAAAAAAACTAAGTCAAGTTCAGTGACAAACAAAACTTGTCTTGAACAACTGAATGACTCTTCTAAACCCTCCCTCAAGAAGCATGTGTGAATAGCCCATTGTCCTTTCTTCTAGTAAGTAGACCAAATCTGTGGGTAATCACACCATTATACATATTCTTATGTCTTGTTCATCTAATTCTAACAGACTGAGTTGTAGGTAAAGTAGATTTAAGAAAGTCCTTGCTTATTCAAGAAAGAAGACTATTAAACTTGAGGAGAAGAAAGGGTGAGATGGAGGCCATAAACTTAGAAGCATAGATAATAAAAACAGATGTGTTCATTCAGACTGCCTTGCCCTGCCTTTCCTTTGTGAAGCTGCATTTTAGTTTTTTGTTGCGGCCTGCAGCTACTGTGAACTGGTTCATGGAAGAGAAGCTGAGGGGTGGATGGGGTAGCGGCGAAAAGAACAAGGGCCAGGGCGAGAGTTGACAGTTGAGGCTAAAACTTTAATAAATGTTAGTCAATATATAGCTTGGAAAAACACCCTCCCCCCAGACTCGGGGCTGAGTTCAGGGGAAGTCATCTGGCTGGTGGTTCTTGGCTCCTCAGCTCAGGCAGCTGGGTGGATCACCTGCTTAATTCAGGAATTCATAGTCCTGGAAGAACAATGAACTTCACCTTCACTCTGAGCACTCCATCCTAGGATAAAAACTGTAACCTACTTCCCTATTGTGCCCTAATGTCAGATTCCTGCCCGAAGCCCTTGTTCTTTGCCAATGTCAAGTTCTTACCAAGTGGCATGACACCCCATTATGGCTCTGTACAGTTTTTCTTCTCATTGATGAGACAAACCTTAACTAATTACTTGTTCTTTCTGTTCCCAGGAGAGAATCATTCTCTGCTGGGAACAAGAGAGTTGAAATGAGACTGTTACTGAGGTTGGGTTTTGAAAAGGGAGAGAGAAGCAGACATATTCTCTATATCAAAGAGCAGCAATTTCAAACAGGATGGTCTTCATTCTTAAGATAGCTTTGTAAACATTAATGGCACACAATAATAAGATATCAACACTGAACATTTGAACTATGGCTACTGAGATTGAAACTCTAAGTCTAAAATTCATAGATACTACAAAAGGCAATTAAAGGCATTTTTCAATTTGATAAACTGGCCACATTTTCTCCTTATTAGTAAATGCTAAATAACAGTGGACAGCTAATTAAAAAAGTTGTTTTAGAGGCAATTCAAGAACCAAATAAATAATTTAAAAGGTGACTAAATTATTCTTTGTAGGTAAAGTGCTGAAATTCCTTTCCTCAACCTATGCATAATAACAGACACGAAGTCTGGAAGGTCCCTACAAACTCCAGCACTTCTGAAGACTAACCAAGTGTCACATCTGACACATTGTTTTATTGAAATCTAACACCCTCAGGTACCATAAAGTGAAGATAATTATTAAGGCCTCAGAATTCTTCTGCACAAAATTAAGAGAATGACATTTGTGAAATTCTGAACATTTTGAATGAACATGATATTGGTCTTTTATAATTGTTATTTTGCTTCTTTTCTATTACACATAATTGAGGCCATGCATAACTAACCATTTGAAAAGAACAGTAGAATAGGTTTTTCATACTCAGGTTTCTCTTTAGTTTATTTAAAAAAATGGTAAACAATGCTCGTAAGTTAGTGTTTTATGGATTCAAAGATGATTTTTTTTTAGTGACTTGCTATTGTCTATAATACAACACGAGTCAAGGAGGCATTGGGGATAAATGATGCTTAATGTTCTAGCTTAATATAAGTGAATCTTACAAATGTGTCCTTGTAGCAAGAATGTTACCATCAGCTTCAAAAGTACCCTGATATAAACTTGCAAAAGACCTGTCCAAGTGCTGAAGGAGACAAAAACTGATTACTTCCATGATTTGACTTTATATTTATTGCAATATACCAACTAGAAACAGAGTTCCTGATTGCTGCCTAAAATTATTCCTGGGAGGACTGTTCTATGGTGTCTTTGTCTGTGTAATGTCTGTATAAGTAATTTGACAAACTTCTCAGCAAATAGTGTCTACTTTCTATTACAAAACACAGTTAACTAAACACATCCTTACACCTGCTAACATGATATTTGGAAGCAGATTATCAGATTTTGTTAGTTGTCAGTTTTTCTTGATACTAAATTAAATTCAGCAGTTTGGAACCTAAACATACTTAAAACACTTGGGATGTAGTTATGTAAAGTGGACGTTTGTTTAAATGGAGTTGTATTTTCCTTACAAATGATCATTGTTTCTGCTGTTTGAGTAGTTTTTTTGTTTTGTTTTGTTTTGTTTTGTTTTGTTTTGTTTTGGTTTGGTTTGGTTTGATTTGTTTTGTTTTTTTTTTTTGTTGTTGTTGTTGTTGTTTTGTTTTTTTTTTTGTTTCTGTTTTTGTTTTGGTTTTCTTTGCCTGTTATTTTTGCCAGGAGCCAAACTGACCTTACTTTTTGTTTAGAGTTCATATTAAAGATAGTCTTCGGTTTTGACTTTTCCTCAGCTACAGACCTTGGAGAAATCGAGTCGTCACTGTGACCTTCCAGAAGAAGAAAACATCTTGTAACTGACAGAGATTCACCTTGGCTGAATGCCTGGGCAATGTGAAGAAACCCACTTGCTCACTTCTTTCCCTGCCTGTATAAGTTCCCTGAGAAAATACAGTTTTTGAGGTTTTGAGCAGTTAATTTGTCTTGACCACATTCTTCACGTCTCCTGTCTCTGTTTTTCTGCCCTCCTCTTCTAGGGTCCCCTGTCGAAAACCCCCATGGGCCGGGGCTACTGGCGCCTGATGTGTGGCTCCTTTCTGAGTAAAGATCACAGAAAATGTCATCTTATAGGAGCGGCCTCTCATCATTTGGAACCACCATAAGTGCTCATTTGTGGGGGATCTAGGATAATTGGTCACCATAGAGGCATGTCTGTGGGAGATCTAGGATATTTGGTCACCACAGAGATGCTTGTCTGTGGGAGATCTGGGATATTTGCTCACCACAGAAAAATCTTGTCTGTAGGAGATATAGGATATTTGGTCACCACAGAAACGCTTGTCTGTGGGAGATCTAGGATATTTGGTCACCACAGAAATGCTTGTCTGTGGGAGATCTAGGATATTTGGTCACCAAAGAGATGCTTGTTTGTAGGAGATCTGGGATATTTGGTCACCACAGAAACTCTTGTCTGTGGGAGATCTGGGATATTTGGTCACCTAAGAAACACTTGTCTGTGAGAGATCTGGGATATTTGGTCACCACAGAAATGCTTGTCTGTGGGAGATCTGGGATAAATTGCTCACCACTGAGCTGCTTATTTGTTGGAGATCTAGGATAGTTGGTCACCACAGAAACACCCATCTGTGGGAGATCTGAGGTAATCCAGGTGACGTATTATGGGACAGGATTGGATAAACATGAAGCTTTTCTTAATAGTCTCAAGTAGGCCCTCAAGACTCAAAGAATAAGGTTTAAAAATAAGATCTTCACAAATGTTTAATTTTTATAGAAAATAAAATAAAAAGACTAAAAACAAAAAATAACAAAACTTAAAAAATTGCTAGAAAAAATTCTTAGATCAAATATATTTATACTGTGCATGGCTCTCAGGATATAGAAATGGTAGATATATAAATGAAAAACTCATACATTTTGAGAAGAAAATGGAGAGGTTAGAAAAGCGGGGCACTGGGGAGCAACTATCAGTGGCTGCCACTGTACTTCCTCTCCCTTCCCTGGCTGAATTCCCAGAAGAGGAAGAAGGAGATAAAGAGTTAGATCTTGAACAAAAGAGAGAAAGAAAGTAGGTTTCAGAAAAGCAGTTGTTCCATGTCTGAGATATTGTATCAAAAGAAGGAAAATGCTTATAAGCTATTTCAGGTGTCTCCTGGGGACTAGGAGATGTCCTGCTTCCTCTCTGGATCCTCCTGGAGATCTCCTTAGTTCAGGTTATGATATCTGGATCTCTTTGGGACATCAAGTTTTCTTACCTCTCTGTCTATTGTCTGTTCTTGGTGCACCATATGTCTGTCCATATGTCTGTCAATTTGTGGGTTTTTTTTTTTTTGTTGTTGTTGTTTGAATGATGGGTTGTTGTGTGTTTCATGTTGAAAAAAATGGTTAAAACTTCATCTGCTTGGCTGTCCATGGTTTGATTTAGTTCAACTTGTTTAAAAGGCAGTCTCAATTTGCACAAGAGAAACTGATAAGTTACCCTGCACTGTGGCTGGAAATCAAGTGCAGCTGGAGAAGCACTGCTCTAGGGTGGTTTTCTGCACAAGCCGCTCTTAAAGGGCCCAACAGCTTTCCAACATCTTTGGTAAGAGAGCTGACAGCTGTTTTTTTCTAAAAAAAAATTCTATGATCGTGTTTATTGGGTTCAACAAGTGACAAGGTACTTTTCTCTGGAAATTACAGTTAAAAAATGTAAGAAACTTTTGTCTGGTTTAAACAAGTATATGTTTATAGCAATTTCACTTTTGTTCTTAACTGGTTTTTAAGATATAAATATATTCTGCATGTCTTGATTATAGAGTATTGACTTATAAGCTATTGGCTATGATTAAAAATTTATAACATTGGCAACAGAAAGTCAGCTTAAAATTGGTAAATCAAGGTTGGAATCATTCTAAAAATCAAGTGGCATAAGCCAACCCAGAAAAACAGGTCTCTAAAGTTACTTCTAAATTGAGATAATATTTATGTAATAAATATTATATAAGTCTATGTCTAAGTTATATAAGTCTAGAAACTATATAAGAAATTATATAAGTCTAGAAACTAGACTTATAAAAGATAAAATTTAAGACAATGTCTCTTTACTGATGCATTAAAAGCTACACTGTCATGCATTCATAGTAAGAACTGTCAATCAAACTTTGTATGTGAAAGTAATGCTCTTGATATTAATTTTAAAGTGAATATATTATTTAAAACTAAGTTTTATTCTTCAAAATTATGGGCATGCTCTAGTATTACAAAAGAAAATTTAAAATATAGTTAAACTTCCAATGTTCCATTAGTTTCAGTTTTCAATTCAATCACAAACTCAGGATTTTAACTCATTCATATTTGTAATAAAAAAAAATCAGACAAGTGAATTAGTTATATACTAAACAAACTGTGGCACAGAAAATTCAAATAAAAAAGATAGTTTATTTTATTTAAATGATTTCCAAAAGCTTTGAGAAAATGTTAATTTGTTAAGACCTCATGTCAAGCTTGCCATAGGAGAACTTTAACCTCTGTTTGGTAGTCTCAGGGGGAATGCAAATCCTAATCCCCTGGACAATTAACTGATGAGGGATAAATTATAGTGCAAAAAAGTCAATTGTTGACTGTTTCACAGCAGTTCTTTGGCAAAAGGGACCATTAATGTAAATTCATATTTTTCACCTCCAAGTAAAGATTAAACATCCTATCATGAATCTGTTGCTATGTTAATACAAGATTATAAGATAGAATCATAAAAATATTTTACAAAATAACTTTATTTATTCCTTAGTCCAAACAGCAATTACATTGGTTATTGAAAAATACTAATATTTGGCCTATTGCATAGTAAACTTTTTAAGCAAATTTGATAATCATTATTACAAAGACAAGTTTTTTAGAATTTGCCTCTATGCATACTTTTGTAAATATATACATGCAGCCGATAAAAAATACATTTGCTGTATTTATAAACAGCTCCTCTAATGATAGATAAATACATATAATTAGATCACATGTTTATTCTCTTAAATTTTCCTCCTGCTTCACAAATAATTAAATCACATGCTATAGTCACTGTTGTTTAAAACACTAAATAATCAAGCTTTTAATTTATAGACTAATAATTAAAATAGATAGCTCATGGCTTAAAATTGCTTAAAATTATATTTTTATAGATATTGCTAATTGCCAAATTTTATACAAATACATCTTAATTTAAGAAACATGTACTGTTTCTTGCTTTTAGGACACTTAAAAGCTCACACTAGGTTGTCCAGACCCTTAATGAGGACAATACCACAGCAGATTTACATATTAGGCAGATTATAGACTTTACACAAAGGTTTCATTCTTTACATAATCAAAATAATAATAGTTTAAGACAATAATTTGATATTTCTAGAAAAAATACAAATCAGATTATAAAGACTTGTCCTCAGTGTCCTCAGTTTTTTTCATGTACCATATGATAGTGTTAACTATTGAAAATTCGTACCTAGTCAAGACAAATAGATGTAACTCATATTTAAAAAAATTAAAAAATATACACATGATATTGACAGCTTTTCAAGCTTTCTATTTATAACTATTTACAACTGTTTTAACAGGAGAAGCAACTAAAACTAAAATTAGTCATTGCCTATGTTGTTTTTCTATACTAGATGTTTCAAATAAGATTAAGACAAATATTATAACTGACTATTACAGTCAGTCATTTGAGATGTTTTGTTAACAATTTAATATTAGTCATATTGCTGAGATTCCTTATAATTCTCAAGGACAAGATATTGTGGAACCAGCCCATAGATCTTTAAAACAATATTTTTTAAAAATAAAAGAGGGAGAATCATATCTCTGTACACCACAAAAATTTTAAAATTTCAATGCCAAGGAACTCTCTGAGTGTGGGTAAGAGGGCATGTTTGTGTTTTTTCTGCAGGATGCCAAAGGAGTGTGCTAGCTGCCAGAGTGGTTAGCAAGAGATGCTGGTCATTGAAAACTGCTGTGGTCCGTGATACCTTTGGATGCCTCCTACTAATGCTGATTCTACAGACATCTGCAGACTCAACATCCCCCTTTGCATGGTGATTTTATTTAGCTAAAAATTGGACACATTATGGACAGATTAAAGAGGAGATATTGGCTACTGCTGATTACCCCCCTTCAGGGTGTCAAAAGGCCATATATTTAAATTTTACAGATTACAAGTGTAGACCAGGTAGATCCTGCCCTGCCCTTTGTTTTCTTTATGACCAGTCCGATTTGTCATGTTCTACCAACTAGATAAAAGAGCATGTAGGATGTCCCTGGGGTTGCTGCAATATACATTTGCCAATTCCTTTGAAAAAAGAAAATTTTATCAGCCAGTACTGTTATACTCGAGATAAGTTCTTTAAGTCATCCATAGGATATACTTTGCTTGTCTGGGACCCTTGGGATAGCTGCTGGCCTTCTCCTGTAAAAGGAGCCATGTATATGAGCAGGAAAGAAAGTCTTCCTTTTAGCAAGATTTAGATCTGGTGCTCTCTTGTTCAAGTACAATCTGCTGTCTATTCTCATATTTTAAATACAGAACGAGAGCTTAATAGCCAGCTTTCTGTCTCTCCTGCTACTCATCGATTTCTCTTCTCTTGAGGGAAGGGCTGATGTTGAACAATGAATGTTTCAAAATTGTGAAACCTCTCCTTATGCTTTTTGTGTGCTATGTTGGGCCATCCGCCCTTAATAGTTGTCCCCTCTTCTTTTGCATTAAATTCTACAACTGTAATATCAATAAAGACCTCTACTATTCCTGAGTTTGAATTCTACTGGCCATTTTCCAAAATTCCTTTTTGTTATTCAGACTCTAGAAAAGGAAGATGCACTATTACTCAGACTCCATTTTCTGATATTTTTGCCCCAAGAGGATATTTCATTTGGTGCAATGGCACCCTCACTAAATATAGATCTCTCTATGTTGTGCCTCCCTGTGACCTTGATTCCTCAACTAACTTTTCGTACCCCTGCAAAAATTTTTAAGTCTTCTGAACGTTTCAGAAGAGGGAAATGTGCATTATTTTTGCCCTTTGTAATTGGCTATTCACTGACTACCTCTGTGGTGGCTGCTAGATTGGCAGATGGATCAGTGGGACATCCTATTGTAGTCACCAATAAGTTAGCTGAACAATTTCAATTAGCTATAGAGGCTTCTGCTGAATCTCTGGCTTCCCTGCAAAGGCAAATAACTTCACTTGCCCAAGTTACTTTGCAGAATTGCTGTGTGCCTTAGACCTTCTCACCTCTGAGAGGCGTGTTTTTTCTGAAGGAAGAATGTTGGTATTATGTTAATGAATCTGGCCTGATAGAATTACAGGTGCATAAACTCCATAAACTAAATGAAGATCTACAGAGACAGAAATTTTCTAGAGCTGCCACTGATTGACGGGAATCTTCCATGTTTTCCCTCCTGATGCCTCTTGTTGGGCCCTTGCTTTGTGTGCTTTTGATAGCTATTTTAGGACCCTTTATTTTAAATCAACTGATAGGATTCATTGGACAGCAGGATGACTCTATGGCATTCAAAACCATACAAGTACATTATCATCAACTTGATTTGGCTGACCAAGTCCTGCCTGAGCCTTGGGATGACATTGCCCCCACAGGGGATGCATAGCAACTCAGAACTATGCACACTGGTTCAGCATGGTGTGAACTCAATGTGGGCACCTACAAAGGGTGTAGAGCAAGGCATTGCAGGGGGAGGACACAATTGTGCACTTCTTAGTCCCCTGTGAAACACACCTGATCTGCATAGGGGTTGGTGTTGGTCCTTGGACCACTCTACATTATGTGGGGGTCTCCCACCAAGATAGACTGTCCCCCTCCTCTCCAAAAGATGCCTAAGATGTGGGAAGAACAATCCTCTGTTTCCACAAGAGGGATTGGGTCAATTCTTCCCCCCTTTTTTGGTTAATGCCCACTCGTGCATCAAGGAGACCTATAGATATCTGCTTTCTCGCCAGCCTCACAAAAACTAAATAAATAGGGAGGAGATGCCAGGAGCAAAACTGACTTTACTTTTTGTTTAGAGTTCATTTTAAAGATAGGCTTTGGTTTTGACTTTTCCTCAGCTACAGACCTTGGAGAAATCGAGTGGTCACTGTGCCCTCCCAAAAGAAGAAAACATCTTGTAGCTGTCAGAGATTCACCTTGGCTGAATGCCCAAGAAATGTGAAGAATCCCACTTACTCACTTCTTCCCCGGTCTGTATAAGTTCCTGACAAAATACAGTTTTGAGGTCTATAGCAGTAAATTTGTCTTGACCTCCTTCTTCGCATCTCCTGTCTCTGTTTCTCTGCTCTTCTCTTCTAGAGTCCCCTGTTGAAAATCCCCATGGGCTGGTGCAGTGTTTGAAGCCTGAGTACACAAAGCTGATTTGTTCAACAGGTCTCAAGTGACTCACGGCTAATTTTGTAGGACACCAAAAGAACTTATTTATGATATGTTTTTTTTTTTCAAAAAGATAAGAGAGTTCTGACCTTATTTTACTATTCTAGATATATTTGTCTAGCACTCTTTTCCTAATTGTAAATTCTAGTGACATTTGGCCTGGAAGAATCACAGGTGCTTTCCCCAGGAACAGGTGAGATTTCATTTAAATTCTGTTGAGCTACTGTGTTTTGGGGCTTGTGTCCCTCAGCACCAAGTCAGTGTCTAGCACATAACTGGCTCTCAATAAATGCTGGTTAACTTATTGAATGACCAGATAAAGACTTCATTAAAATGAATTCCTGGGATCTACTGAGAAACCTTTCAAATATCTTGAGGCAAATGAACATTTGAATATCTCACACCTAAAATGCTTGTTTAATGGTATAAAATAATAAAAAATTATAAGAAACCATTATTTTAATTGACTATTGGTGAAATATATTCCCTAAAAAGCTGCTGAAATTTTATTTTATGCTAAGGGTGGTCTGCAGAGGAGTAAGAGATGTCTTTCGTCTGCTTTCAGAAATAGGTTATTTAAAGCCTGGCATAGTAGTGTTGGTTTGTAATTCCAGGACTTGAAAGGTAGAGGCTGGAGAATGAGGATCAGAATATGTCATATTGAATATTTTCAGAGAAAATTAAGATAATTTTAAACATAAAAACATTCCTAAATTTATTGGAAGATGTTTGATAACCATTTTCTGATAATATTGAAGATTTACCTGGAAAATATTTCTAATAAATTTGAAGGAATATATAGAAAAACATGTTAAAATTAAAGATTATCATGGAAAATTAAACAGATAAAATGGTAGGCATGAAACATTTCTAAATTAATTATAAGGGGAATTATAAACATTTTATGATGAAATTGAAGATATACATGGAAAATATTTCTGATAAAATTGAAGAAATATATAGAAAAATGTGTTATAGTGAATATTTTCTGAGAAAAAAATACAGTTAAATTGGTTGACATAAAAACAGTACTAAATTAATTGAAAGAGGAAAGATAGATATTTTCTGATAAAATTGAAGATTTTCATTTGAAAATATGTCTGAAAAAATAAGGAAATTCAAAGAAAAAAGTTCTATAAAGAATATTTTCAGAGAATATAATACAGTTAAATTGGTCAATATAAAAATTCTAAAATAATTGAAAGAGAAATAATGAACATTTTCTGATAAAAATGAACATTTACATGAAAAATATTTCTGATAAACTAGAAGAAATATATTGAAAAATATGTTAAAATTGAAGTTGTTTTTGAAAAAATTATAAAGATAAAATGGTAGAAATTAAAAAAATACTAAATTAATTGAAAAAGGAAGTAGAAACATTTTATGATAAAATTGAAATTTTACATGGAAAATATTGATGATAAAATTGATGAAATATATAGAAAATCATGTTAAATTTGAAGATTATGCTGGAAAAAGATAAAATATTAAGCATCAAAGGCATCAAACCATTACTAAATTAATTGAAAGTGGAATTATAAACACTTTCTGATAAAACTGAAAATTTACATGCAAAATATTTTGGATAAAATTGAATAATTTTCTGAATAATTTTCCTTGAAAATTATTGAAAAATCTTCAATTTTAACACATTTTCTATATAGTTATTCTAATTTATCAGAAATATTTTCCATATAAATCTTCAATTTTATCAGAAAATATTTATAATTCTTTTTTCAATTAATTTTTGAAATCTAATTTATGTCAACCAATTTAAGGTATCATTTTGCATGAAATTGCTCAATTTTGACATGTTTTTTAAAATATATATTTCTTCAATTGTATTCAAAGTATTTTCCATGTAAATTTCTAATATTACCACAAAATGTTTATGAATAAACTTTCAATTAATTGAGAAATGCTTTTATGCCTACCATTTTATCCATTTAAATTTGCATGACAATCATTAATTTAACATGGTTTCTATATATTTCTTCTATTTTATCAGAAATAATTTTTTGTTTTGTTTTGTTTTTTGTTTGTGTTTTGAGAGAAGGTTTCTCTGTGTCTACCTGGCTATCCAGGAACACACTCTGTAGACCAGGCTGGCCTTGAACTCAGAAATCTATCTGCCTCTGCCTCCCAAGTGATGGGATTAAAGATGTAAATAACGTCAAAAATGATAGGAAGTAGCAATCACTATTCCTTAATATCTCTTAACATCAATGGACTTAATGCCCCAATAAAAAGACACAGACTAACTGAATGGATACGTAAACAGGACCCTACATTTTGCTGCTTACAGGAAACACACCTCAGGGTCAAAGACAAACACTACCTTAGAGTAAAAGGCTGGAAGACAATTTTACAAGCAAATGGTCTCAGGAAACAAGCTGGAGTAGCCATTTTAATATCAGATAAAATTGACTTTCAACCCAAAGTCATCAAAAGAGACCCTGAGGGACACTTCTTGCTGGTCAAAGGAAAAATACAAAAAGAAGAACTGACAATCCTGAACATCTATGCCCCAAATGTAAGGGCACCCTCTTTTGTAAAAGAAACTTTATTAAAACTAAAAGCACGCATTGCACCTAACACAATAATTGTGGGTGACTTCAACACTGCACTTTCCTCAATGGACCGATCAGGAAAACAGAAACTAAACAGGGACACAATGAAACTAATTGAAGCTTTGGACCAATTAGATTTAACAGATATATATAGAACATTCTATCCTAAAACAAAAGAATATACCTTTTTCTCAGCACCTCATGGTACCTTCTCCAAAATCGACCATATAATTGGCCACAAGACAGACCTCAACAAATATAAGAAGATCGAACTAATCCCATGCCTCCTATCCGATCACTATGGAGTAAAAGTGGTCTTCAATAGCAACAGAAACAACAGAAAGCCCACATACACGTGGAAACTGAACAATACTCTACTCAATGATACCTTGGTCAAGGAAGAAATAAAGAAAGAAATTAAAGACTTTTTAGAACACAATGAAAATGAAAACACAACATACCCAAATCTATGGGACACAATGAAAGCAGTGCTAAGAGGAAAACTCATAGCCCTGAGTGCCTCCAAAAAGAAAATGGAGAGAGCATACATTACCAGCTTAATGACACACCTGAAAGCCCTGGAACAAAAAGAAGCTATTTCGCCCAGGAGGAGTAGAAGGCAGGAAATCATCAAACTCAGGGCCGAAATCAATCAAGTAGAAACAAAGAGAACCATACAAAAAATCAACAATACCAGGAGCTGGTTCTTTGAGAAAATCAACAAGATAGATAAACCCTTAGCCAGAATGACCAAAGGGCACAGAGAAAGTATCCAAATTAACAAACTTAGAAATGAAAAGGGAGATATAACAACGGAAACTGAGGAAATCCAAAAAATCATCAGATCCTACTACAAGAGCCTATACTCAACACAACTGGAGAATCTGGAGGAAATGGACAATTTCCTTGACAGATACCAAATACCAAAATTAAATCAGGACCAACTAGACCATCTAAACAGTCCCATAATGCCTAAAGAAATAGAAGGAGTCATAGAAAGTCTTCCAACCAAAAAAAGCACAGGACCAGATGGCTTCAGTGCAGAATTCTATCAGACCTTCAAAGAAGAGTTAACACCAATACTCTTCAAACTATTCCACAAAATAGAAACAGAAGGAACACTACCCAATTCCTTCTACGAAGCCACAATTACGCTGATACCAAAGCCACACAAAGATCCAACAAAGAAAGAGAACTTCAGACCAATTTCCCTTATGAACATCGATGCAAAAATACTCAATAAAATTCTTGCCAACCGAATCCAAGAACACATCAAAACGATCATCCACCATGATCAAGTAGGCTTTATCCCAGGAATGCAGGGTTGGTTCAATATACGGAAATCCATCAATACAATCCACTACATAAACAAACTCAAAGAACAAAACCACATGGTCATTTCATTGGATGCTGAAAAAGCATTTGACAAAATTCAGCATCCCTTCATGCTTAAAGTCTTGGAGAGAACAGGAATTCAAGGCCCATACCTAAACATAGTAAAAGCAATATACAGCAAACCGGTAGCCAGCATCAAACTAAATGGAGAGAAACTTGAAGCAATCCCACTGAAATCAGGGACCAGACAAGGCTGCCCCCTTTCTCCTTATCTTTTCAATATTGTACTTGAGGTACGAGCTCGGGCAATTCGACAACATAAGGAGGTCAAAGGGATACAAATTGGAAAGGAAGAAGTCAAACTATCATTATTTGCAGACGACATGATCGTCTACCTAAGTGACCCAAAGAACTCCACTAGAGAGCTCCTACAGCTGATAAACAACTTCAGCAAAGTGGCAGGTTATAAAGTCAACTCAAGCAAATCAGTGGCCTTCCTATACTCAAAGGATAAGCAGGCTGAGAAAGAAATTAGGGAAATGACCCCCTTCACAATAGCCACAAACAGTATAAAGTATCTTGGGGTGACTCTTACCAAACATGTGAAAGATCTGTATGACAAGAACTTCAAGACTCTGAAGAAGGAAATGGAAGAAGACCTCAAAAAATGGGAAAACCTCCCATGCTCATGGATCGGCAGAATCAATATAGTTAAAATGGCCATTTTGCCTAAAGCACTATACAGATTCAATGCAATACCCATCAAAATCCCAACTCAATTCTTCACAGAGCTAGAAAGAGCAATTATCAAATTCATCTGGAACAACAAAAAACCCAGGATAGCTAAAACTATTCTCAGCAACAAAAGGAAATCTGGGGGAATCAGTATCCCTGACCTCAAGCAATACTACAGAGCAATAGTGTTAAAAACTGCATGGTATTGGTACAGTGACAGACAGGAGGATCAATGGAACAGGATTGAAGATCCAGAAATGAACCCACACACCTATGGCCACTTGATCCTCGACAAAGAGGCTGAAAACATCCAATGGAAAAAAGATAGCCTTTTCAACAAATGGTGCTGGTTCAACTGGAGGTCAGCATGCAGAAGAATGCGAATTGATCCATCCTTGTCTCCTTGTACTAAGCTCAAATCCAAATGGATCAAGGACCTCCACATAAAGCCAGACACTCTGAAGCTAATAGAAAAAAAACTGGGGAAGACCCTTGAGGACATCGGTACAGGGAGAAAGTTTCTGAACAGAACACCAATAGCGTATGCTCTAAGAGCAAGAATTGACAAATGGGACCTCATAAAATTACAAAGTTTCTGTAAGGCAAAGGACACCATCAAGAGGACAAATCGGCAACCAACAAATTGGGAAAAGATCTTCACCAATCCTACATCAGATAGAGGGCTAATATCCAATATATATAAAGAACTCAAGAAGCTAGACTCCAGAAAACCAAACAACCCTATTAAAAAATGGGGTACAGAGTTAAACAAAGAATTCTCACCTGAAGAACTTCGGATGGCGGAGAAGCATCTTAAAAAATGCTCAACTTCATTAGTCATTAGGGAAATGCAAATCAAAACAACCCTAAGATTTCATCTTACACCAGTCAGAATGGCTAAGATTAAAAATTCAGGAGACAGCAGGTGTTGGAGAGGGTGTGGAGAAAGAGGAACACTCCTCCACTGCTGGTGGGGTTGCAAATTGGTACAACCACTCTGGAAATCAGTCTGGCGGTTCCTCCGAAAACTGGGCACCTTACTTCCAGAAGATCCTGCTATACCACTCCTGGGCATATACCCAGAAGACTCCCCACCATGTAATAAGGATACATGTTCTACTATGTTCATAGCAGCCCTATTTGTAATTGCCAGATGCTGGAAAGAACCCAGGTATCCCTCAACAGAAGAGTGGATGCAAAAAATGTGGTATATCTACACAATGGAGTACTATTCAGCCATTAGAAACAATGAATTCATGAAATTCTTAGGCAAATGGATGGAGCTAGAGAATATCATACTAAGTGAGGTAACCCAGACTCAAAAGGTGAATCATGGTATGCACTCACTAATAAGTGGATATTAACCTAGAAAACTGGAATACCCAAAACATAATCCACACATCAAATGAGGTAGAAGAAGAAAGGAGGAGTGGCCCCTGGTTCTGGAAAGACTCAGTGAAACAGTATTCAGCAAAACCAGAACGGGGAAGTGGGAAGGGGTGGGTGGGAGGACAGGGGAAGAGAAGGGGGCTTGCGGGACTTTCGGGGAGTGGGGGGGCTAGAAAAGGGGAAATCATTTGAAATGTAAATAAATTATATCGAATAATAAAAAAAAAAAAAAAGGAAAAAAAAAAAAAAAAAAAAAAAAAAGAAAGAGAACTTCAGATCAATTTCCCTTATGAACATCGATGCAAAAATACTCAATAAAATTCTTGCCAACGGAATCCAAGAACACATCAAAACGATCATCCACCATGATCAAGTAGGCTTTATCCCGGGAATGCAGGGTTGGTTCAATATATGGAAATCCATCAATACAATCCACTACATAAACAAACTCAAAGAACAAAACCACATGGTCATTTCATTGGATGCTGAAAAAGCATTTGACAAAATTCAGGATCCCTTCATGCTTAAAGTCTTGGAGAGAACAGGAATTCAAGGCCCATACCTAAACATAGTAAAAGCAATATACAGCAAACTGGTAGCCAGCATCAAACTAAATGGAGAGAAACTTGAAGCAATCCCACTGAAATCAGGGACCAGACAAGGCTGCCCCCTTTCTCCTTATCTTTTCAATATTGTACTTGAGGTACTAGCTCAGGCAATTCGACAACATATGGAGGTCAAAGGGATACAAATTGGAAAGGAAGAAGTCAAACTATCATTATTTGCAGACGACATGATCGTCTACCTAAGTGACCCAAAGAACTCCACTAGAGAGCTCCTACAGCTGATAAACAACTTCAGTAAAGTGGCAGGTTATAAAATCAACTCAAGCAAATCAGTGGCCTTCCTATACTCAAAGGATAAGCAGGCTGAGAAAGAAATTAGGGAAATGACCCCCTTCACAATAGCCACAAACAGTATAAAGTATCTTGGGGTGACTCTTACCAAACATGTGAAAGATCTGTATGACAAGAACTTCAAGGCTCTGAAGAAGGAAATGGAAGAAGACCTCAAAAAATGGGAAAACCTCCCATGCTCATGGATCGGTAGAATCAATATAGTTAAAATGGCCATTTTGCCTAAAGCACTATACAGATTCAATGCAATACCCATCAAAATCCCAACTCAATTCTTCACAGAGTTAGAAAGAGCAATTATCAAATTCATCTGGAACAACAAAAAACCCAGGATAGCTAAAACTCTTCTCAGCAACAAAAGAAAATCTGGGGGAATCAGTATCCCTGACCTCAAGCAATACTACAGAGCAATAGTGTTAAAAACTGCATGGTATTGGTACAGTGACAGGCAGGAGGATCAATGGAACAGGATTGAAGATCCAGAAATGAACCCACACACCTATGGCCACTTGATCCTCGACAAAGAGGCTGAAAACATCCAATGGAGAAAAAGATAGCCTTTTCAACAAATGGTGCTGGTTCAACTGGAGGTCAGCATGCAGAAGAATGAAATTGATCCATCCTTGTCTCCTTGTACTAAGCTCAAATCCAAATGGATTAAGGACCTCCACATAAAGCCAGACACTCTGAAGCTAATAGAAAAGAAACTGGGGAAGACCCTTGAGGACATCGGTACAGGGAGAAAGTTTCTGAACAGAACACCAATAGCGTATGCTCTAAGAGCAAGAATCAACAAATGGGACCTCATAAAATTACAAAGTTTCTGTAAGGCAAAGGACACCATCAAGAGGACAAATCGGCAACCAGCAAACTGGGAAAAGATCTTCACCAATCCTACATCAGATAGAGGGCTAATATCCAATATATATAAAGAACTCAAGAAGTTAGACTCCAGAAAACCAAACAACCCTATTAAAAATGGGGTACAGAGTTAAACAAAGTATTCACACCTGAAGAACTTCGGATGACGGAGAAGCATCTTGAAAAATGTTCAACTTCATTAGTCATTAGGGAAATGCAAATCAAAACAACCCTAAGATTTCATCTTACACCAGTAAGAATGGCTAAGATTAAAAATTCAGGAGACAGCAGGTGTTGGAGAGGGTGTGGAGAAAGAGGAACACTCCTCCACTGCTGGTGGAGTTGCAAATTGGTACAACCACTCTGGAAATCAGTCTGGCGGTTCCTCCGAAAACTGGGCACCTCACTTCCAGAAGATCCTGCTATACCACTCCTGGGCATGTACCCAGAAGACTCCCCACCATGTAATAAGGATACATGTTCTACTATGTTCATAGCAGCCCTATTTATAATTGCCAGATGCTGGAAAGAACTCAGGTATCCCTCAACAGAAGAGGGGATGCAAAAAATGTGGTATATATACACAATGGAGTACTATTCAGCCATTAGAAACAATGAATTCATGAAATTCTTAGGCAAATGGATGGAGCTAGAGAATATCATACTAAGTGAGGTAACCCAGACTCAAAAGGTGAATCATGGTATGCACTCACTAATAAGTGGATATTAACCTAGAAAACTGGAATACCCAAAACATAATCCACACATCAAATGAGGTACAAGAAGAAAGGAGGAGTGGCCCCTGGTTCTGGAAAGACTCAGTGAAACAGTATTCAGCAAAACCAGAACGGGGAAGTGGGAAGGGGGTGGGTGGGAGAACAGGGGAAGATAAGGGAGCTTATGGGACTTTCGGGGAGTGGGGGGGCTAGAAAAGGGGAAATCATTTGAAATGTAAATAAATTATATCGAATAAAAAAAGAAAAGAAAAAAAAAAAAAAAAAAGAAGGAACCCTACCCAATTCCTTCTATGAAGCCACAATTACGCTGATACCAAAACCACACAAAGATCCAACAAAGAAAGAAAACTTCAGACCAATCTCCCTTATGAACATCGATGCAAAAATACTCAATCTAATTCTTGCCAACCGAATCCAAGAACACATCAAAACGATCATCCACCCTGATCAAGTAGGCTTTATCCCAGGGATCCAGGGTTGGTTCAATATACGGAAATCCATCAATGCAATCCACTACATAAACAAACTCAAAGAAAAAAAAACACATGGTCATTTCATTGGATGCTGAAAAAGCATTTGACAAAATTCAGCTTCCTTTCATGCTTAAAGACTTGGAAAGAACAGGAATTCAAGGCCCATACCTAAACATCGTTAAAGCAATATACAGCAAACCGGTAGCCAGCATCAAACTAAATGTAGAGAAACTAGAAGCAATCCCACTAAAATCAGGGACTATACAGGGTTACCCCCTTTCTCCTTATCTTTTCAATATTGTACTTGAGGTACTAGCTCGGGCAATTAGACAACATAAGGAGGTCAAAGGGATACAAATTGGGAAGGAAGAAGTCAAACTATCATTATTTGCAGATGACATGATAGTCTACCGAAGTGACCCAAAAACCTCCACTAGAGAACTCCTACAGCTGATAAATAACTTCAGCAAAGTATCATGTTATAAAATCAACTCAAGCAAATCAGTGACCTTCCTATACTCAAAGGATAAGCAGGCTGAGAAAGAAATTAGGGAAATGACCCCATTCACAATAGCCAAAAACAGTATAAAGTACCTTGGGGTGACTTACCAAACATGTGAAAGATCTGTGTGCCAAGAACTTCAAGACTCTGAAGAAGGAAATGGAAGAAGACCTCAAAAAATGGGAAAACTTCCCATGCTCATGGATCGGCAGGATCAATATAGTTAAAATGGCCATTTTGCCAAAAGCAATATACAGATTCAATGCAATACCCATCAAAATCCCAACTCAATTCTTCACAGAGTTAGAAAGAGCAATTCTCAAATTCATCTGGAATAACAAAAAATCCAGGATAGCTAAAATTATTCTCAGCAACAAAAGAAATTTTGGGTGAATCAGTATCCCTAATCTCAAGCAATACTACAGAGCAATAGTGTTAAAAACTGCATGGTATTGGTACAGTGACTGGCAGGCAGATCAATGGAACAGGATTGAAGATCCAGAAATAAACCCACACACCTATGGCCACTTGATCCTCGACAAAGGGGCTGAAAACATCCAATGGAAAAAAGATAGCCTTTTCAACAAATGGTGCTGGTTCAACTGGAGGTCAGCATGCAGAAGAATGCGAATTTATCCATCCTTGTCTCCTTGTACTAAGCTCAAATCCAAATGGATCAAGGACCTCCACATAAAGCCAGACACTCTGAAGCTAATAGAAAAGAAACTGGGGAATACCCTTGAGGACATTGGTATAGGGAGAAAGTTTCTGAACAGAACACTGATAGCATATGCTCTAAGATCAATAATTGACAAATGGGACCTCATAAAATTACAAAGTTTCTGTATGGTAAAGGACACCATAAAAAGGACAAATCGGCAACCAACAAATTGGGAAAAGATCTTCACCAATCCTACATCAGATAGAGGGCTAATATCCAATATACATAAAGAATTCAAGAAGTTAGACTCCAGAAAACCAAACAACCCTATTAAAAATGGGGGTACAGAGTTAAACAAAGAATTCTCACCTGAAGAACTTTGGATGGAGGAGAAGCATCTTAAAAAATGCTCTATTTCATTAGTTATTAGGGAAATGCAAATCAAAACAACCCTGAGATTTCACCTTACACCAGTCAGAATGGCTAAGATTAAAAATTCAGGAGACAGCAGGTGTTGGCGAGGATGTGGAGAAAGAGGAACACTCCTCAACTGCTGGTGGGGTTGCAAATTGGTACAACCACTCTGGAAATCAGTCTGGCAGTTCCTCTGAAAACTGGGCACCTCACTTCCAGAAGATCCTGTTATACTACTCCTGGGCATATAACCAGAGGCTTCCCCACCATGTAATAAGGATACATGCTCTACTATGTTCATAGCAGTCCTATTTATAATTGCCAGATGCTTGCAAGAACTCAGGTATCCCTCAACAGAAGAGTGGATGCAAAAAATGTGGTATATCTACACAATAGATTACTATTCAGCCATTAGAAACAATGAATTCATGAAATTCTTAGGCAAATGGATGGAGCTAAAGAACATCATACTAAGTGAAGTAACCCAGATTCAAAAGGTGAATCATGGTATGCACTCACTAATAAGTGGGTATTAACCTAAAAAAACTGGAATACCCAAAACATAATCCACACATCAAATGAGGTACAAGAAGAACAGAGGGGTGGCCCCTTGTTCTGAAAAGACTCAGTGAAGCAGTATAGAGCAAAATCAGAACAGGGAAGTGGGAAGGGTTGGGTGGGGAAACAGGGGGAGGGAAGGAGACTGATGGGACTTTTGGGGAGTGGGGGTCCAGAAAAGGGGAAATCATTTGAAATGTAAATAAATATATCAATAAATTAAAAAAAAGAGAGAGAAAAATGAAAAGCCATTAGGATATTAAGAGCTTCTGTAGGAGCTTGGAAAACAATGTTAAGAACAGTGCAGAAGATGGAGGCCTGGCTTGTGAATTTTCAGAGGGAAGATTAAAGACTCTTAAAGGGGCCATGTTTTGATCATGAAGATTCTGTGGTTTTGGTTAGCTGGGGCTGAAGAATCAGCTGTGATTAACAAGATACCAGAACCACTAATGCAAACCTTTGTGTTATGGGATTATTGCTGCTGGTTAGCTGGAGCTAAGAAATTATCGATGGTTAAGAAGAGACCAGCATCACTGAGGTGAAATCTTTTGGGAAGGTTTTCTGAGAGCACAGAGACTGTGTTCCAGAGATAGCCACTGTGGCATTTTGTGCTGTGGCTGGACTTGGCACTGTGTAAGAGTTGCCAAGATGGTTCTGGTTTTGAGTGCATGAAGGGGTCATGAAGAGCAGCTGAGGCTCTTGGCACAGTGAGAGGCCACAGAAGGCCATTGGTGAAGGTGCAGCGTCAGTTGTAATTGATGCCCCAGGGCTTGAAGGGGTCATACATAGGAACAGAGGCTTGTCACCATGATGAGAGCCTATGAGAGGCTATTGGTGAAGCCTAATTACAGTGGAAGATAGCAATATTTTGGAGATGCCAGTACCATGAGGTGACCACCTAGATTAGCAGCAGTAGTGGAGTACAGGCAGGTGGAGCCTAGAAGACAAACTGTGTGCTACAAATGGCAGAGCTGGAGAAGTGAACCAAGCCCTTAGAGGAGCCCAGAAGATCGTGAGTTGGATCCCAAATATTCACCCATTGGAGTTTGAGTTTTGATTTTGGTTTAATTGTGCCCTGTTATGTTTCCCTCTTGAAGGAAGAAAGTATTTTAGTGAAGCCCATAGTTGAGACTTTGAATTCATAAAGGCTTTGAATTTTAAAGATATTGGGTGTTTTAAAGTGATTGAACTTTTAATATGTAAAGACTGTGGGACTTTTAAAGTAATTTAGTTCTTGGGGATGAATAAGAAAGTAAGGGTTGAGGCTTAATAGTGATGTGTTTGTGTGTCAAGTTGACAAGGCATCAATTGTACTGGCTGGTTTTGTGTGTCAACTTGACACAGGCTGGAGTTATCACAGAGAAAGGAGTTTCAGTTGGGGAAGTGCCTCCATGAGATCCAGCTGTGGGGCATTTTTTTTCATTTAGTGATCAAGGAAGAGGCCCTCTTGTGAGTGGTACCACAAGAGTGGGCTGGTATTCTTTGGTTCTATAAGAGAGCAGGCTGAGCAAGCCAGGGGAAGCAAGCCAGTAAAGAACATCTCTCCATGGCCTCTGCATCAGGTCCTGCTTTCAACCCTGCTTGAGTTCCAGTCCTGACTTCCTTTTGTGATGAACAGCAATGCAGAAGTGTAAGCCAAATAAACCCTTTCCTCCCCAACTTGCTTCTTGGTCATGATGCTTGTCCAGGAATAGAAAGCCCGACTAAGACAGGAAGGTTCTGGGAACCTCCTCATCCTTTTGGAAGAATCATTTTCAAAGGAAGAATCTAGAGAAAGATTACATTTAGCCTTACTTTATTTTTTCCAGTATCAATATTGACAATACCCTGTAAAATCTGGGCTATAGTAGAGACGAAGAACCATTTTTTTTCCATCAGACTAGTGGTTAGCCACTGATATTTATTCCCAGTAATTCTAAGAAAATAACATTGTCTTTAAAAGTGTCAGTAGTCATAGTTAGACACTCTGAAAATAGAACAACTGCTAACTAACAAGGCAATAATATCTTAAAAACCTACTTTTTGTTTAAGGTGTAAAGGAACACAGATAGTACTGTGTGAACTAATGTACTAGTCTCTGTAAGTAGGACTGAACAGGTAAAATGAAAGTAAAAACTGGTAAAATATGAATATCAACTAAGGTTGAATTACTAGAGATGAAACAGAAAAGGAAATATAATATAGAAATAGTATAAAGGTGGCATAAAGAGAACAGTATGGGCAATAGGAGGATTGAAGAAATTTTTGATATAGGTCCTTATAAAGGGAGTGATAATAACAGGAAATCAAGTCACATCAAGCAATAACATCTCATAAATCTGAACTACAAATAACAAGCAAAGTAGGAGAATCTGTAATTAACATAACCAATGAAAATATGAAAAGGAAAGAGTGAGGGGGACAAAAAGGAATTCGTGTACTTAAGCAGGCAAGAGTAGAAATGCTAAATAGACAATTGGCTAACGAATAAAGGAAAAAGTGAAGTAGATGGGAGAGATAGTATGGTGGGGATACAGGATTTGGGAACTGTTTGGCTTTATTAGATTCAATTTTATGCCTTTCTTTCCCAGCTCTCAGAAACCTGTCTAACTGCAGAGGACCCAGATATACCACTCCTGGGCATAGACCCAGAAGATGCTCCTACATGTAGTAAGGAAACATGCTCCACTATGTTCATAGTGGCCTTATTTATAAAAGCTAAAAGCTTGAAAGAACCTAGATGTCCTTCCACATAGAAATGGATACAGAAATTGTGGTATATATAAAACAGAGTACTATTCAACTATTAAAACAATGAATTCATGAAATTCTTAGGCAAATGGATGGAACTAGAAAGTGTCATCCTGAGTGAGGAAAACCAATCACAAAAGAACATATATGGTATGCACTCACTGATAAGTAGATGTTAGCCCAAAAGCACAAAATAAGTTACAATTCACAGACCACAGGAAGCTCAAGAAGAAGGAAGACTGAAGTGGGGGTGTTTTGGTTCCTCTAAGAAAAGGTACAAAATACAGGAGCAATTATGGAGACAAAGTGTGGGGCAGAGACTGAAGGAAAGGTCACACAGAGACTGCCCTACCTGGGATTCATCCTATAAATAGTCACCAAGCCCCAACATTATTATGAATGACAAGAAGTGCATACTGAAAGGCACTTGTTGTGGTTGTATCTGGAGAGGCCCTGCCAGAGTCTTACACATACAGAGGCAGATGCTAGCAGCTAACCATTGTAGTGGGAGTGGAGTCCCCAATGGTGGAGTTTAAGGGTAGACTGGAGGAGCTGAAGGGATTTACAGCCCCATGGGAAGAACAAAGAGGTCGGCCACCCAGATGCCCCAAGTACTGCCAGGGAATAATCTATCAGTCAAGAGGTACACATTGTTCCAGTCAAAAATATGGCAGAGGAATGCCTTGTCAGGCATGAGTAGGAAGAGAGGTCCTTGGTCCTGTGAAGGCTCAATAGATGCCACAACAAAGGGAAATCGAAGTGGGGGGAGGTGGGAGTTGGTCCGGTGGAGGGACGTATACTTGGACACAGGAGGTGGGAGGATGGGTTGGGGGTTTTCAGGGAGGGGCTAAACTGGGAAATGTTTTAGCATTTGAAATGTAAATGAAGACAATATTCAATTTAAAAAAAATGAAACTGATGTACTAAGTGATGGTTACCCTTTTTTCCTGCTATGGAAGCTCATCTTTCCTGCTCAGGAAGATAAGGATTCAGTGGCTTCAAGAAGTCCCTGAAACTGACAAAATTTACTAGGCTCCTTCCTCTCCAAGTTTATATAAACAGTGAGAACTGGCAAATGGCTTCTCACAGTTGAGCTGCCTCAAAAGGGCTCAGCTTAATCAAGCCACTAGGCAGAACCAGATCAAAAAAGCTGCCTAGAAAAAGCAGAGACCTGGAAAAAAAAAAAGCCTGACAGAAGTGACACAAGTTTTTAATCTGAGCACTTGGGAGGCAGAAGCAGAAGCAGGCAGATTTCTGAGTTTCAGGCCAGCCTAATCTATAGAGTGAGTTCCAGGCATAGTGAGGGCTATATAGAGAAACCCTATCTTGAAAAACAAAACCAAAAACAATAACAATAAAAGCAACAACAACAAATAAGGCAGCAGAGACCTGACAAACTGTTCAGAAATGTATCAAATCAACTGAGCCAGTCATCTGGAAAGATACGCTCCATCCTGGTGAGTCACTTGTAGGCTATCTATTATGCTCCATATTTCCAGCTTTCATGAATATCACCTATGCTGGGTTGACTTCTCACATGCAGCTGTATTTGAGTCAGGTCTTCTATTGTAAGTAAACTGTCACACATATTGCTGTAGGAAGTCCCCCTCCAAAACAAAAACAAAAACACAAACCTCATTGGTTCAACAGATGGGAATTTGCTGGTCTTTCTCGAGTCTAGATGGGGTGAATGGATATTTGTTCTCTCCCTAGGAATAGTGTTAAAAATTTACACAGAACCAAAACCAAAATAAATCCTTAGCCTTAGAGTTCCTGTTTGACATTTGTGATAAAAGGTGTAATAATTAAGCTGTCTTCAAAGCTTCTTAAACACAATTTTGTTTTTACTATGTATAAGCTATGTATCTGCTCTGTCATTAAAAGTCAAGCTTTCACCTCCCTTTGTTTCAGCTATACAAATACAGAACCATCAGGTATTTTAATGTGTTAATACCAATGTAACCTTGCCCTTAGATTAATACACAGAGACATGAAATTTTGGAAAACAACTTTTGTTATATTAATATGAAAAATATTTTAGATTACTTATTTTAAATAGCATAATAATTTGATTTATTCTATATAAGTTAATCATAATTTAAACCATATGCACATTTAGGCATATACACAGAAATAAACATGCACATGCACAAAATAAAATTTACAGATGAATAAAATTGAAGTCTAAAATTTGATATCTGCCATTATAGTGCATACATTTCAGTTTTCTTTAAGACTGACACCAAAACACTTCATTTGATGAACCATGTCTCCCCACAACTGCTTGAATGAAAGAAGCCATAATTTAGCATTTGTCAAGGCATTTATTGTACTGGGATTGTCTATGGTGTCTATTAGTGCTATGGGCTATAGTTTGTACTAATAACAATTCTGTCTGCAGGGAAGGAATTCATGATCATCTAAAAAGGAATGAATTAGGAAGTCCATGACTTCTATGAATATTATCAAATGCAAATATGATTAATTAAACTTGAGCAAACCACTGTTTTTATTGAATTACTGCTTACATTATATATGATAAATTCTTCTCCATAGTGCTAAGTATATAAGCTGAATAATTGAGTAAGTAGCATATTTACACATTTTTGTAAATTTATATGTTTTTATATTATTTTCTATAACTAAAATACTTAGTTAATATATATTATTTTAAATTAAAAAGCTCATACTTCATTTTCTACTCTGAAAATGATCAAATGTCACTATTATTAAAATTATCACTCCTAATCTGATACTTTCCTGTCAAGGACACCTTACTTCTGACTTCCTAACCAATGAAATTATCAACTCTTCAGATATTAAGCTAGAGGAAGTCTTCATTCCATTTCTCTGTGACTTTAATAGAAGACTATAGCCATCTCTCTCCTCATGTCTGTTCATTATCACTTTATGCATGGAAATTACCACAGGCTCTTCATTGTTCCAGATTCTGTTCTGACAGTTGTGAATATTTGAAATAATAGAGTTTATTTTATTTTATTTCCTATTCTTTCAGCCAATTGTCCTTTCAGGTCCAGAGAATATTTTTTTTTTTTTTACTTTTTATTTTCTAAATTTTTTTGTTTACATTCTGAATGCTTTCCCCTTTCCTGGTTTCCCCCTCCCCATCGGTCTCATAAGCCCTCTTCCCTTCAGCTATTTCTAATCACCCCATGCCCATTTACCTGTCCTGGTACTCCCCTAGAATGGTGAATCAACTCTTTTCAGAGCCAGGACCCTCTCTTTCCCTCTTCTTGGGTATCATTTGAAATGATAACTATCTCTTGAGAATTCAGAGCTTCTGGGCTAATTAATATCCACTTATCAATATTCTTTTGTGATTGGGTTATTTCACTTAGGATGATATTTTTGAGTTCCATCCATTTGCCTAAGAATTTCATGAATTCATTGTTCTTAATTTCTGAGTAGTATTCCATTGTGTAAATATACCACATTTTCTCTATCCATTCCTCCATTGAAGGCCATCTGGGTTCTTTCCAGCTTAAGGCTATTATAAGTAAGGCTTCTATGAACATAGTGGAGCCTGTGTCCTTATTGGATGCCAGGGAATCCTCTGGGTATATGCCCAGGAGAGGTATAGCAGGGTCCTCTGGAAGTGTCATGTCCAGTTTTCTGAGGAAGTGCCAGACTGATTTCCAAAGTGGTTGTATGATCTTGCAATTCCACCAGCAGTGGATGAGTGTTCCTCTTTCTCCACATCCTTGCCAACACCTGCTGTCTCCTGAGTTTTTAACCTTAGCCATTCTGACTGGTGTGAGGTGAAATATCAGGGTTGTTTTGATTTGCATTTCCCTAATGATTAATGATGTTGAACATTTCTTAAGGTGTTACTCAGCCCTCTGAAGTTCTTCATGTGAAAATTCTTTGCTTAGCTCTGTACCCCACATTTTAATAGGGTTATTTGGTTCTCTGGGTTCTACCTTTTTGAGTTCTTTGTATATATTAGCTATTAGCCCTCTGTTGGATTTAGGGTTAGTGAAGATCCTTTCCCAATCTGTTGGTTGGTGTTTTTTCCTTTTGACAGTGTACTTTGCCTTACAGAAACTTTGTAATTTTATGAGGTCCCATATGTCAATTCTTGATCTTAGAGTGAAAACTATTGGTGTTTTGTTCAGGAACTTTTCTCCGGTGCCCATGTTCTCAAGGGTCTTCCCCAGTTTCTTTTCTATTAGTTTCAGTGTGTCAGGTTTTATTTGGAGGTCCTTGATCCACTTGAAGTTGAGCTTAGTACAAGGATATAAGAATGGATCAATTCAAATTCTTCTGTATGCTGACGTCCAATTGAACCAGCACCATTTGTTGAAAAGACTATCTTTTTTCCACTGGATGTTTTTAGCTCTTTTGTCAAAGATCAAGTAACCATAGGTGTGTGGGTTTATTTCTGAATCTTCAATCCTATTCCATTGATCCACTTGCCTAACATTGTACCAATAACATTCAGTTTTTGTAACTATTGCTCTGTAGTAATGTTTGAGGTTGGGGATACTGATTCCCCCAGAATTTCTTTTTTTGTTGAGAATAGTTTTAGCTATCCTGGGTATTTTTTATTCCAGATGAATTTGACAATTGCTCTTTCTAACTCTATGAAGAACTGAGTTGGGATTTTGATGGGGATTGCATTGAATCTGTAGATTGACTTTGGCAAGATGGCCATTTTAACTATATTAATCCTGCCAATCCATAGACATGGAAGATTTTTCCATTTCCTGAGGTCTTCTTCGATTTCCTTCTTCAGAGATCTGAAGTTCTTATCGTATAGGTCTTTCACTTCTTTGGTTAAAGTCACCCCATGATACTTTATGCTGTTTGTGGCTATTGTGAAGGGTGTCATTTCCCTAACTTTTTTCTCAGTCTACTTATCTTTTGAGTATATAAAGGCTACTGGTTTGCTTGAGTTGATTTTGTAACCAGCCACTTTGCTGAAGTTGTTTATCAGCTGTAGGAGTTCTCTGGTAGAGTTTTTTTGGATCACTTAAGTATACTATCATATCATCTGCAAATAGTGATAGTTTGACTTCTTCCTTTCCAATTTGTATCCCTTTGACTTCCTTATATTGTCTAATTGCTTGAGCTAGGACTTCAAGAACTTTATTGAAAAGAAATGGAGAGAGGGGGCAGCCTTGTATAGTCCCTGATGTTAGTGGGGTTGCTTCAAGTTTCTCTCCATTTAGTTTGATGTTGGCTACTGGTTTGCTGAATATTACTTTTACTATGTTTAGGTATGAGCCTTGAATTCCTGTTCTTTCCAAGACTTTTAGCATGAAAGAATGCTGAATTTTGTTAAATGCTTTTTCAGCATCTAATGAAATAATCATGTGGTTTTTTCTTTGAGTTTATGTAGTGTATAACATTGATGGATTTCTGTATATTGAACCATACCTGCATGCCTGGGATGAAGCCTACTTGAACATGGTGGATGATCATTTTGATGTGTTATCGATTTTATCGATTAATTTTGCATCGATATGCATAAGGGAAGTTGACCCGAAGTTCTCTTTCTTTGTTGGACCTTTGTGTGGCTTTGGTATCAGCAAAATTGTGGCTTCATAGAACGAGTTGGGTAGTGTTACTTCTGTTTCTATTTTGTGGAATAGTTTGAAGAGTATTGGTGTTAAGTCTTCTTTGAAGGTCTGATAGAATTCTGCTCTAAAACCATCTGGTCCTATGCTTTTATTGGTTGGAAGGCTTTCTATGAACCCCTTCTATTTCTTTAGGTGTTATGGGACTATTTATATGATCTATTTGATCCTGATTTAATTTTGGTATTTGGTATATGTCTAGGAAATTGTCCATTTGCTCCAGATTCTCCAGTTGTGTTGAGTACAGGCTTTTGTAGTAGGATCTGATAATTTTTTGAATTTCCTCAGTTTCTGTTGTTATATCTCCCTCTTCATTTCTAATTTTGTTAATTTGGATACTGTCTCTCTGCCCTTCGGATAGTCTGGCTAAAGATATATCTATCGTGTTGATTTTTTCAAAGAACCAGCTGCTGGTTTACATATCCATTTTTCAAATATGTTAGTTTATACTTATTTGTTTCATATGGGTGGGTCCTACCCTGTATATTTTTAAATGCAAAATTTTTAAATTAAAAACTTTCTAGAGGGTTTAACATTGAGGCTCACAGCAAATTTGAAGTTAATATTCTGGCTAATTAATACAGTTTGCTTACCATTTACATAGTATTCTGTCTGTGAAAAGTTTATACTTGTTATGTACTATTTTAATGGCAACTCATTAGGGATGATGTCAATAACCCCAATCATAATTCAGTATTGTAGTCCCAAGCAATATTATAATGTAACTAATTTTGTTCCTTCAGTATTAATGGTGCATACATCCCTTATATTCTCACATGTTGTATGCATCCGGAGCCACTATTTTACGTTTAACATTAAGAGTTTAGTTGTCATTAAAGGAGGATAAGGAAGAAAAATATTTTAAATATGAGATTAGATTCGTATTATGAATATATTTATTCCATCTATGACTTTCCTTCTGTCTGTAAATATATTTTATATTTTAACTTCAAATATTTGACATTTCTGTAGGTTTTAATTATTTATAATTATCTAATATTCTTTAATTTCTGAAAAATTTATGTTTCCATGAGATGTAAACCTTAGGATTAACTAATTTTCTTATTGATTCAAAAATATACAGAATGAAGAAACAAAGCTTCAAAGAAAAATGAGAAATAGATAAAACGAAAAGCAATGTGTCATGCCAAGCTAACAATCAAACCAAATATTTCCACACTTTAACTGAGAAGAATTCAACTTTGATTAAAAGAATAATAATGTAATTATTTCCATATTTCATACAATATTTCTATATTGTAATAATTAGATAAAATCTAATAATACATTATTTTCATAACAGTCATTAAAATAATGCCAGGGAAAACTGCTCTGCAGAGAGTCCCACATTTAGAGGTGAGGCCTTCATCTTTGTTCCTGTGACTGAGCAGGCAGGTACAGCCAGGAACTCAGGGAACTTCCAAGTGTCAGAACAGCTGTGGTAGGGTCCACCAGGACCCCAACTGAACCCAGGACATAGGCAGTGACACAGGACTCTGTGCCAGGGGAGAGTCGGTCACCCACGGGTGTTGAGACAAGTTTGCAGGTACACAGGAGGGACAAGCACCAGACAGAGATAGCAGGACCAACTAATACCAGAGAAAACCAAATGGGAAAAAGCAAACATAGGAACGTTACTAGCAGAAATCAAGGCAACATGGCACCATCCCAACCCAATTCACCCACAACAGCAACTCCAGGATATTCTAACACACTGGAAAAGCAAAATTTGGACTTAGAATCACAACTCATGATGCTGCTGACAGTGGGCTTCAAGAAGGAAATGAATAACTTGCTTAAAGAAATACAGGTGAACACAGGTAAACAGGTAGAAGTACTTAAAGAATTACTAGAAAGGACAACCAAACAGGTGAAGGAATTGAACAAAACCATCCAGGATCTAAAAATATAGGTAGAAACAATAAAGAAATCACAAAGGGAAATGACTCTGGACATAGAAAACCCAGGAAACATCTAAGGAAGCATGGATGCAAACATCAATAACAGAATGCAAGAGATAGAAAAGAAACTCTCAGATGCAGAAGAAAATGCAAAATACGAAAAGTTCCTGACCCAAAGTATCCAGTACAAAATGAGAAGACCAAATCTAAGGATTATAGGAAGAGAAGAGTGTGAAGATTTCCAAATTAAAGGGCCAGCAAATGTCTTCAACAAAAGTATAGAAGAAAACTTCCCTAACCAAAAGAAAGACATGCCCATGAACATACAAGAAGCCTACATGGCTCCAAATATTTTTGACCAGAAAAAATTCCCCCATAACATAATAGTTAAAACACCAAATGTACTAAACAAAGAAATAATATTAAAACCAGTAAGGTAAAAAGGTCAAGTAACATATAAAGGTAGACCTATCAGAATTACAGCAGAGTTAACACCATAGACTATGAAAACAAGAAGATCCTGGGCAAATGTCATACAGAATGTATGTCTAAGGGAACACAAATGCCAATCCAGTCTGCAATACTCAGCAAAACTCTCAATTACCATATACGGAGAAAACAAGGTATTCCATGACAAAAACAAATTTATACAATATCTTTCAAGAAATCCAGCCCTACAAAGGATTACAGATGGAAAACACAAATACAAAGATAGAAACTACACCCTAGAAAAAGCAAGATAGTAATCTTCTTTCAACAATCCCAAAAGAGGATAACCACTGAAACATAAAAAATAACATTCAAAATAACAAGACATCAATGGAGATTCAATTCCCCAATAAAAAGACATAGACTAACAGAGTGTATACAGAAACAGGACCCAGCATTTTCCTGCATACAGGAAACACATCTCAGTGTCAAAGACAAACACTACCTCAGAGTAAAAGCCTGGAAAACAATTTTCCAAGGAAATGGTCTCAGGAAACATGCTGGAGTAGTCATTCTACTACCATATAAAACTGTCTTTTAACCAAATGTCATCAAAAAACACATAGAAGTATACTTCATATTCATCAAAGGAAAAATATACCAAGAAGAACTTTCAACACTGCACATCAATGCTCCAAATGCAAGGGCACCCTTATTTGTAAAAGAACTTTACTAAAGCTCAAAGCACACATTGCACCACACACAATATTTGTGGGTCACTTCAAATCTCCATTTTCCTCAATGGACTGATCTGGGAAACACAAACTAAACAGAGACACACTGAAACTAAAAGAAGTTTTGGGCCAAATGCATTTAATAGATATCTAAAGTCCATTTCATCCTAAATCAAAAGAATATACCTTCTTCTCAGCACCTCTGGCACCTTCTCCAAAATTGACCATATAATTGGTCAAAAAACAAACCTAAACAGATATAAGAAGATGGAACTAATCCCATGACTCCTATCAGATCACTATGGAGTAAGGGCAGTCTTCAATAATAACAAAAAAACCCAAAAACCAAAAAAACAAAAACAAACAACAACAACAACAAAAAACAAAAACAGAAAGCCCATATACAAATGGAAGCTGTATGATACAATGATTACTTGTTCAAGGAAGTAATAAGGGAAGAAATCAAAGACTTTTTAGAATTTAATGAAAGTGCAACATACCCAACTTTATGGGAAACAATGAAATCAGTGCTAAGAGGAAAACTCATAACTCTGAGTACCTCCAAAAAAGAAGCTGGAAAGAGAATACACTAGCAGTTTAAGAGAACACTTGAAAGCTCTAGAACAGAAAGAAGATAATATACCCAATAGGGGTAGAAAGCAGGAAATCATCAAACTCAGGGCTGAAATCAATGAAGAAGAAACATATATATATATATATATATATATATATATATATATATATATATATATATATATATATGTATGAAGAATCAACAAAACCAGGAGCTGTTTCTTTGAGAAAATCATCAAGATAAATAAACCCTTAGCCAGACTAACCAGAGGGCACAGAGACAGTATCCAAATTAACAAAATGAGAAATGAAAAGGTAGATATAACAACAGAAACAGAAGAAATTCAAAAAATCATCAGATCCTACTACAAAAGCCTATACTCAACACAACTGGAAAATCTGCATGAAATGGACAATTTTTTGGATAGATACCAATTATCAAAGTTAAATCCGGATTATATAGACCATCAAAACAGTCCCAAATCCCATAAAGAAATAGAAGCAGTCTTTAAACATCTCCTAACCCTCCAAAAAATCCCAGGACCAGATGGTTTTAGTACAGAATTCTGTCAGAACTTCAAAGAAGACTTAACACCTATACTCTTCAAGCTATTCCACAAAATAGACACAACAGGAACACTACCCAACTAGTTTTATGAAGCCACAATTACACTGATACACAAAAAACACCCAAAGTTCCAGCAAAGAAAGAGAATTTCAGACAAATTTCCCTTATGAATATTGTTGCAAAAATACTCAAGAAAAGTCTTGCCAACCTAATCCAAGAACAGATCAATACCATCATTCACCATGATCAAGTAGGCTTCATCCCAGGCATACGGGTGTGGTTCAATATACCGAAGTCCTTCAATATCAACCTCTACATAAACAAACTCAAAAAACAAAAACACCACGTGGTTATTTCATTAGATGCTGAAAAGGCATTTGACAAAATTCAGCATCATTTCAGGTTAAAAGTCTTAGAAAGAACAGGAATTCAAGGTCAATACATAAACAGAGTAAAAACAATATATATCACACCAGTAGCCAACATCAAATTAAGTGGAGAGAAACTTGAAGCAGTTCCACAAAATCAGGGACTAGAGAAGGCTGCCCTCTCTCTCCATATTTATTCAATATAGTACTTGTAGTTCTAGTAAGAGCAATTAGACAACAAAAGGAGTTCAAAGAGATAAAAATTGGAAAGGAAGAAATCAAATTATTACTATTTGCCAATGATATGATAGTTTACTTAAGCGATCCAAAACACTACACAAAGAACTCCTACAGTTGAGAAACAACTTCAGCAAAGTGGCCAGATATAGTTAATTCAAACAAATCAGTATCCTTCCTATACTCAAAGGATAAACAGGCTGAGAAAGAAATTAGGGAAACAGCACACTTCATAATAGTCAAAAACTATATAAATTATCTGCATGTGATTCTAACCAAACAAGTGAAAGAACTTTTTTCACATCTCTGAAGAAAGAAATTAAAGAAGATGTCAGAAGATGAAAAGATCTCCCATGCTCATGGATTGGTAGGTTTAATATAGTTAAAATGGCCATCTTGCCAAAAGCAATCTACAGATTCAAGGCAATCCCCATGAAAATCCCAACTCAATTCTTCAGAGTTAGAAAGAGCAACTCTCAAATTCATCTGGAATAACAAAAAAAAAAAAAAATAAACTTGAGATAGAGTTAAACTAATCTCCACAGTAAAAGAATTTCTGGGGGAATCAATATCCGGCACCTCAAGCAGTACTACAGAGAAATAGAATTAGAAACTGCATGGTTTTGGTACAGTGAAGCCCCAGAACCGAACCCACACACCTATAATCACTTGATCTTTTTATATTCTTTTAAATTCTTTGTACATTCCAAATGATTTTTCCATTTCTTGTTCCCACCTCTCCATAAGTCCCATAAGTCCTCTTCCCTCTGCCCATTCTCCAATCAACCCCTCCTATTTCTTTGTCTTGGTAATCCCCTACAATGCTGCATCAAACCTTTCCAGGACCAGGACCCTCTCCTTCCTTTTTCTTGGGAATGATTTGATATGTGAATTGTTTCTGTGGTATTCAGAGCTTGTGGGCTAATATCCACTTATCAATGACTGATTCCCATGTTGGCTTACCTCACTTAGGATGATATTTTCCTGATCCAACCATTTGCCAAAGAATTTCATGAATTCATTTTTTAATTGGTGAGTAGTATTCCATTGTGTAAATATACCACATTTTCTGTATTCATTCCTACATTGAGGGACAAATGGGTTGAGGGACATCTGGGTCATTTCCAGCTTCTGGATATTATAAATAAGGCTGCTATGAACACAGTGGAGCATGTGTCCTTATTGCATGCCTGGAAATCAACTGGGTATATGCCCAGGAGTGGTATAGTGGGGTCCACCGGTCGTGTCATGCCCAGTTTTCTGAGGAAACTCCAGACTGATTTCCAGAGTGGTTGTACCAGCTTGCATTCCCAACAGCAGTGTAGGACTGTTTCTTATTCTATACCTCCTGGCCAACACCTGCTGTCTCTTGAGTTTTTAATCTTAGCCATTCTAACAGGTGTGAGGAGAAATCTCAGGGTTGTTTTGATTTGCATTTCTGTAATGACAAATGATGCTTAACATTTCTTAAGGTGCTTCTCATTTTTTAGTAGGGTTATTTGGCTCTCTGTAGTCTAACTTCTTGAGTTATTTGTATATATAGGATATTAGTTGTCTATGGGATGTAGAGTTGGTGAAGATCTTTTACCAATTTGTTGATTGCCATTTTGTCTGATTGACTGTGTCCTTGGCCTTACAGAAACTTTGTAATTTTATGAGGTCCCAATTGTCAATTCTTGATCTTAGAGGATAAGCTATTGATGTTCTGTTCAGGAAGCGATTAGACAACATAATTCTCAAATTCATCTGGAATAACAAAACCCCAGGATAGTTAAAACTATTCTCAACAGTAAAAGAACTTCCAGGGGAATCAGTATCCTGGACCTCAAGCAGTACTACAGAGCAATTGTATTAAAACTGCATCATATTAGTACAGTGACAGGCAGGTAGATCAATGGAATAGGATTGAAGACCCAGAAGTGAACCCACTCACCTATGGTCACTTGATCTTTCACAAAGGAGCTGAAAACATCCAGTGGAAAAAAGATAGCCTTTTCAATAAGTGGTGCTAGGTTAACCTGAAGTTAGCCTGCAGAAGAATGTGAATTAATCCATTCGTAGCTCCGTGAACTAAGCTCAACTCCAAGTGGATCAAAAACCTCCACATAAAAACAGACACATTGAAACTAATAGAAAAGAAACTGGGAAGACCCTTGAGAACATGGGCACTTGATCTTTGACAAAGAAGTTAAAACAAACCAATGGAAAAAGATAGCCTTTCAACAAATGGTGCTGGTTCAACTGGCAGCTAGCATGCAGAAGAATGATTATCAATAATTTCTTATCTCCTTGTACTAAGCTCAAGTCCAGTGGGTCAAGGACATCCACATGAAACCATACACACTGAAACTAAAAGAATAAAAAACTGGGGAAGAACCTTGAGCACATGGGCACAGGGGAAAATTTCCTGAGCAGAACACCAATAGCTTGTGCTCTAAGATCAAGAATTGACAAATAGGACCTCATAAAAATTACAAAATTTCTGAAAGGTAATGGGCAGTGTCAATAGGACAAAATAGCAACCAACAAATTAGGAAATGATCTTTAACAACCCTACCTCAGACAGAGGGCTAATATCCAATATATACAAAAAGCTCAAGAAGTTAGACTCCAGAGAGCCAAATAACCCTATTAAAAATGAGCTACAGAGTTAAACAATGAATTTTCACCTGAGGAATATCAAAGGCCTGAGAAGCACCTAAAGAAAAGTTCAACAACCTTAGTGATCAGGGAATTGCAAATCCAAACAACCCTGAGATTTTACCTCACACAAGTCAGAATGGCTAAGACCAAAAACTCAGGAGACAGCAAGTGCTATTGAGGATGTGGAGAAAGAGGAACACTCCTCTATTGCTGGTGGGATTTAAAGCTGGTACAACCATTCTGGAAATCAGTGTTGTGGTTCCTCAGAAAACTGGGCATGATACTACAGGAGGACCCTGTTATACATCTCCTGGGAATATACACAGAGTATTTTCCAGCATGAAATAAGGACACATGCTCTACTATGTTCATAGCAGCCCTACTTATAATAGCCAGAAGCTGGAAATAACTTAGATGTCCTTCAATGGCAGAATGGATATAGAACATGTGGTATTTTTATACAACAGAATACTACTTAGCTACTAATAACAATGAATTCATGAAATTCTTAGGCAACTGGGTGGAACTGGAAAATATCATCCTAAGTGAGGTAACTGAATCACAAAAGAAAACTCACGGTATGCACTCACTGATAAGTGGATATTATCCCAGAAGCTTGGAATACCCAAGACACAATTCACATATCAAATGATACTCAAGAAGAAGGAAGAACAAAGAAAGGATACTCTGGTCCTTCTTAGAAGAGGAATCAAAATACCCACAGAAGGAGATACAGAGACAAAGTGTGGATCAAAATCTGAGGGATAGATCATCCAGAGATGACCCCACCTAGTGATCCATCCCACATACAGTTACAAAACCCAGACACTATTATCAATGCTCACAAGTACTTGCTGAGTATAGCAGGATATATCTGTCACCTTGGAGGCTCTGCTAGTGCATGCCAAATACAGAGTGGGACACTCTCAGCAAGTCAACCCAGCACAGGGTCCCCAATGGGGGAGGTAGAGAAAGGACCCAAGGAGCTGCAAGTGTTTGCAGTCCCATAAGAAGAACAAAAATATGAGCCACCCAGTACACACTCTCAGAGCTCCCAGAGACAAAACCATCAACCAGATAATACACATGGTGTTCCATGGCTCCAGTGCATAGGAAGCAGAGGATGGCCTTGTTGGACATCAAAGGGTGAAGAAGCCCTTGGTCCTAGAAAAGCTCAATGTAGCAATGCAGGAGAATACCAAGACAGGGAAGCCAGAGGGTGTTGATTGAGGAAAATGAGGAGGGAAAATGGCTTATGGGCTTTTTTTTTGGGGGGGGGGGGGTAAACCAGGAAAAGGGAAACCATTTGAAATGTAAATAAAGAATATAATTAATATAAAAAGAAAATATGAAAAAATAAAATGTTTATAAGCTAAAGGTAAAAATGTTGAGAAAGATGCAAATATCATGCATACTAACAATATTTGTAAAATATCTAGAGTAGCTGCTTTATTATCAGGCAAAATATATTCCAGATAAGAATTTAAAAAGAAAGTTAATGGATGCTTTCATAAGGATACATAAGTAAATTTATCAAGCTAGAGTAGACTAGTGATAATAAACACATATTTACTTAAAAAGAGTGGTAGAGAATGTAAGAAAAAACTTGTTGATTATAATACCCGTCTTTCAAGAACTGAATAAACAGTTACACAGAAATTAGTCAGAAAACAAAGATGTTACACAGCCCTGGAGATCAGCATGCCCTAAACGACTGTTATGGAACATTGCCCACCAAGAGCAGAGTGCATGTTTTTCTCAAGTGCACATGAAATGTTTACAAAGATCGTCCATATGCTGGCTATAAAGAAAGACTCAAAAAACTTATATCAATTCAGAATATAAATCCCGTTCTCTACTCAAATGGAATTAGCTAGAAATCAATTATATAAAAATATCTTGAATGCAACTGATTATTTGGCAGTTACTGAACATGCTTCAAATAACCAATATTCACAGAAGAATTGAAAAGGGAAATTTGAAGTGTTACAATGGAAGAAAATGAGAATAGTATACATAATTCTATTCAGAGACATACCCAAGACTCAATCACTAACATTTAAGAGAAGTTCTCAAATAACCTCCTCTTCTGAAAAAAAAAATAGAACAAAGAAGTTATAAAGAAAGCAGAAGATAACAAATTTCAGACAACAAAATAGTAAAGTAAAAATTAAAGAGTTTTTTCAAATCAATTAAACAAGCCGATAAATTGGAAACACTAGTTTTAAAGCAGTACCTTAGCTGTTCAGAAAGACAGAAAAGACAAAGTGTATATTAGTTGTACTTGCCTCAAGAAAGGGATCAGCAGTTCAATTTCTATGAATAATTCAAATAAAATAGAGCATGTTAGATTACCTTTTAGGTTCATTAGGCACAATATGTAAATACCTTGAAAGCAGAAATATCTCAAGTACATGCCCAATGATATATGTAGAAAACATGTGTGTGACAAAGCAAATATTTGCCAAATCATTGCTCAGGGATTAAGCCTTGTGGAAAAGCTTGGAAATTATAGAGTCGTTCAGTCATTAGATACAGTTTTATAGAAGAAAGTTATGGGATTATTGGAATCATTCTAAATATGATTAACAAAAGTAAAAAATAAAACCTCTATTAGACCAACTTTCTCATGTTTATCATTGTGGTAAACACAGATTCTTGGTATTATGGGTGACAAACAAGAATGAAGAGTTACAACAGATCAGGAATGAATAAAGTCTAGATTACTATTTAGAGGTTATAATTAGAAATACAATACATACATGCACACATATATACAACACACAGAGCAAGATTTTATTAAACTGAAATGAAAGGTTTCACTTGAGTGCTATGAAATATTCTGTTGGCTCAAATCTAAAATATCAGGAGGAACTAATTTAAACCTAAAGAAAATCGTCATTAAACAAAAATCTTTATAGTAACATTTTATGTATATAATGGCATATTGTGCCAATCATTTTTTTCCTTGATGGGGTGGATTTAAATAGTTATCCTTTAATGTTTTATGTATAAAATCATATTCATAGTAGAATTGTCACTTACCATGCCTGTTCAAACATATAAAACCAGGTTTAAGGTCCCAAAGAGACAATTGGACCAATCGCCTTGTTGATTTGGTGTGGTATGTGTGTGTGTGTGTGTGTGTACATGTGTGCATGATTGCAAGGGTATTTGTGTGTGCATGCATTCCTGTATATTGATGTTCATAGTAGTCTGTCATAGTTATGGTTTTACTGCTATGAACAGACACCATGATCAAGGCAAGTCTTGTAAATGACAATATTTAATTGGGGCTAGCTTGGAGGTTCAGAAATTTAGTCCATTGTCATCAAGGCAGTTGCGTGGCAACACTCAGGCATCTGTGGTGCAGGAGGAGTTGAGGGTTCTACATCTTTATACAAAGGGAGCCAGGAACAGACTAGGTATCCTCATGCATCTAGGAGGCAGATCTCCAAGCTCATCTCCATAGTGACACACTTTCTCTGATAAGGCCACACCTTCTAATAGTGCCACTCCTTGGGAGTAGTATATACATACCATCACAAGGTCAGAACAAGATGTTAGATTTCTTAACAGCAGAGGAGTGGGCATATGTGAGCCACCAGACATGGCTACTAGGATCTTTACATCTGTCCTCATAGTGATTTTTCAAGTATTTCTCTTGATTTTCTTTTTTTTTCTTTTTTTTTCCTTTTTTTAAATTCGATGTATTCTTTATTTACATATCAAATGATTTCCCCTTTTCTGGGTCTCTACTCCCCGCAAGTCCCATAAGCCCTCTTCCCTCCCCCTGTTCCTCCATCCACTCCTTCCCACTTCCCTGTCCTGGTATTCCCCTATACTGTTGCATTGAGTCTTTCCAGAACCAGGGACCACTCCTCTGTTCTTTTTGGACATCATTTAATATGTGGATTATTTCTTGTATATTCCAAGTTTCTAGGTTAATATCCACTTATCAGTGTTTGCATACCATGATTGATCTTTTGAGACTGGGTTACCTCACTTAATATGATGCTCTCCAGCTCCATCCAATTGTCTATGAATTTCATGAATTCATTGTTTCTAATGGCTGAATAGTACTCCATTGTGTAAATATACCACATTTTTTTGTATCCATTCCTCCATTGAGGGACAGCTGGGTTGTTTCCAGCTTCTGGCTACTACAAATAGGGCTGCTATGAACATAGTGGAGCAAGTGTCCTTATTACATGCTGGGGAATCGACTGGGTATATGCCCAAGAGTGGTATAGCAGGGTCCTCTGGAAGTGCCGTGCCAAGTTTTCTGAGGAGCCGCCAGACTGATTTCCAAAGTGGTTGGACCATCTTACAATCCCACCAGCAGTGAAGGAGTGTTCCTCTTTCTCCACATCTTTGCCGGCACCTGCTGTCTCCTGAGTTTTTGACCTTAGCCATTCTGACTGGTGTGAGGTGAAATCTCAGGGTTGTTTTGATTTGCATTTACCTAATGATTAATGATGTTGAACATTTCTTAAGGTGTTTCTCAGCCCTCCAAAGTTCTTCATGTGAAAATTCTTTGTTTAGCACTGTACCCCACTTTTTAATGGGGTTATTTGGTTCTCTAGGTTCTACCTTCTTGAGTTCTCTATATACTAGATATTAGCCCTCTGTCAGATTTAGGGTTGGTGAAGATCCTTTCCCAATCTGTTGGTTGACGTTTTGTCCTTTTGACAGGGTACTTTGCCTTACAGAAACTTGGTACTTTTATGAGGTTCAATTTGTCAATTCTTGACTTTAGAGCATAAGCTATTGGTGTTCTATTCAGGAACTTTTCCCCTGTGCCCATGTCCTCAAGGGTCTTCCCCAGTTCCTTTTTTATTAGTTTCAGTGTGTCAGGTTTTATGTGGAGGTCCTTGATCCACTTGAAGTTGAGCTTAGTACAAGGAGATAAGAATGGATCGATTCGCATTCTTCTGCATGCTGACCTCCAATTGAACCAGCACCATTTGTTGAAAAGACTGTCTTTTTCCCACTGGATGCTTTCAGCTCCTTTGTCGAAGGTCAAGTGACCATAGGTGTGTGGGTTCATTTCTGGGTCTTCAATCCTATTCCATTGATCCACTTGCCTGATGTTGTACCAATAACATGCAGTTTTTATCACTATTGCTCTGTAGTAAAGTTTGAGGTCTGGGATACTGAATACACCTGAAGTTCTTTTATTGTTGAGAATAGTTTTAGCTATCCTGGGTTTTTTGTTATTCCAGATGAATTTGAGCATTGCTCTTTCTAGCTCTATGAAGAACTGTGTTGGGATTTTGATGGGGATTGCACTGAATCTGTAGATTTCCTTTGGCAAGATGGCCAGTTTAACTATATTAATCCTGCCAATCCATGAGCCTGGAAGATTTTTCCATTTTCTGAGATCTTCTTCAATTTCCTTCTTCAGAGATCTGAAGTTCTTGTCATATATGCCTTTCACTTTTTTGGTTAGAGTCACCCCAAGATACTTTATGCTGTTTGTGGCTATTGTTAAAGGTGTCATTTCCCTAATTTCTTTCTCAGTCTGCTTATCCTTTAAGAATATAAAGGCTACTGATTTTCATGAGTTGATTTTGTAGCCAGCCACTTTGCTGAAGTTGTTTATCAGCTATAGGAGTTCTCTAGTAGAGTTTTTTTGGTCACTTAAGTATACTATCATATCATCTACAAATAGTGATAGTTTGACTTGTTCCTTTCCAATTTTTATCTCTTTGAACTCTTTTGGTTGTCTAATTTCTCTCGCTAGAACTACAAGTACTATATTGAGTTAATATGGAGAAAGAGGGCAGCCTTCTCTAGTCCCTTATTTTGTGGAATTGCTACTGTTGGATTCTGTGACTCTCACCAGAGTTATGTGGTGCATCTGCCTACCAACTTGCAATTATTGCTTAGTCACAGTGAAAAGCTCACCTGGATGAACAAATTAATTTCGAGCTACTAAATCTCATAAAAGCAGAGGTCAGTGTCAATTATCTTAATAATTTAATAGGTCTTTCCAATCTGTCATCTTACCTGGGATTCTGGCACTGTTTTCACCTATATAATACTGACTCAAATCACCTTATGCGAACATCTGAACCTTATTTTTTTTTTACTAATAGTTAGTTTTGCAGTTTTAGCAATCATATATATGAATAATGTTATTTCTAGAAGAATGCATTATTTAATTCACAAATTTCTACACCTCATGGAAACATTAGTTTAAAAAATTCTCTGTGGCAATATCTGTTTTAGAGAGAATGACTTACTTGGATTTCTGGGGCAAACATTAAAATTTAATTCAAAGATTAATAAAATTTTGAAAAACAAATATATTTTAAACTTTTATCTCTACCCCCCCATTAAAACTCACATAAAATATGAGAAAAAAGAGATGAAAAAGCATAGGTGTTGAAACTGTGCCTAAGATAAATTATTAATCACTATTAGAAATAACTTTTGATAAATGATGAAAGTTTTAAAACATTCTTTGACCTCTTGCCCATACAATCAGTATATATATATATATATGTATATATATATATATATATATATATATATATGCTTTAAAATATTAAAATATTAGCAAAAGGCAAATTTTCCATCAATATTTTCTGACTTTTGGAAGCAGGGTATCTGATTTTTAAGATAAATCCTTGAGAGACATTGAAATAAATCAGTAAAGCAAAAAGTAAATTTGAAAATGACATTTCTACTTACAGATTTTGGCATACAGGCGCTTTATAATGCATGAACTTCCTTCCCTCGTAAACTACACTGTAAAGCATACTGAGACATTTTTATGATTCCTGCCAGATTTCTACATCATGTCTTTTTGTCCCAAAGGGAGGATCCTGCTACACAGAACCACTTCTCTGTACTGAATGAGAGATAAAGCAAAGAACTCCTGTGAAAATTCACAGAGATCACATTGACATGAAAACACACTGACAAAAATGGTTAATATGATATGCACTGACTTTATAAACTTCTGAAAGGTTTCCTTAGAAAGATACTGTCTGATCAAACTGTGTCAGCCAAGGAACTAATTGCAAATGTTCTGGCACCTCACATTACAATGTAAAGAGGAGCTGAAAAAAATATTTCAATCATTTTTATGTAAACCAATATAGATAAAGTATTAGCCTATGAATATAAAATCAATATGTAAATTATTCAACTCATTGTTTTACATATTTTAAGCAAACATTTGGAACCTGATCTGTATCTTCGCATCTCAGTAATCTTTTATGGCTATAAATCTACTAGTCCAAGCTCATGACTTCAAAAACCACATTGAGGTAATCACTAAATTTTGGATAAAAAAGACTTATAGATTGATAATGTTATTATTATATCATGACAAAGACTGTGAATTACTATGGTCTTTAGCTTTTATTTTTCTGCCCTTATCAATTGTCCACTCTTAGGCATTCAGGAGAAACTTTAAACAAACAGGAAATAGTATGAATACATTTCTTGACAGTGTCACCCTACTTTTCTGCCAGTTCTATAACTTCACTTCTGTGTCAGTTCCTGATCTCTGGAGGCTACTGTTAGTGATATGGAATAAGTGCCTGCTGACAAAAGCTACAGCTAGCACAGTAGCAGTATTTATGCAGGTGATCTGTGCATGATACACATTTAACAGCTACTGTGTAAGAAAGGATGTAATGTAAACTGGGGCAAAGCAATGGAGAACTAGACCCACAAGTAAATTCATGCTACTGATGTAGCATGATGTAGGGTCATGATGTAGGGTCAGAGAAATCACTGAAGGAGGTTCCAGACTCAGATAGTATGCAAATCAGCGTGTTTATTCTGCAAAAACAACCAGTCTGCTTGGGTTCACCATTTCAGAATGGCTGGTCACCCAGAATAAAAGCATTCAAGCCCCCGTTATAACATAATTACTTAGCTGATTCTGAGATAACAGCAAACTTCTAAAACCTACTGCACATTCCAAAGGATTATAAAAACCATTAAGAGAAGATCATAAGAAACAATACATCACAGGTGCAAAGATAGGAGATAAATTATTGCCTGAGTAAACAAATTTGAAGAATTTAGTTAAGGAATTTAACTCTCCATGAACTTGTTTACCAGTAATAAATGATGAATGACTAGCAGATAATTACTATTAGTGGATATGTAGATAAACATTCTCTGTTATAAACCTCTAATTTATAACCTGAATTTATGTGTAATCTTGTTGTGAATATTTTACCATGTAAACACACACATTGACAGTAGTAGTGAAAACAAAGTGTAGAGACAGGACTCCCTTCCCTTTTCTTCCTGACATTTTAACTTAGAGGTATAATTGCTGCCAAGATATAATAAAGGCTTACTTTATCTAGCCTCCTGATGGTTTACTATGAGGTGTTAAACCCCAAACTCTATCTTTTAGCTTCACACCAACTCAGACTGGTAGGATCTGCTGGAGATGCAAAGTACCTTACACATAGTATGGATAGCATATGGTTTATGGCCTAATTTCTGAGTAGAGACAGAAATGAAATAAAAAGGACTTTTCAATGGAAACTGCACGGTTCTTCCTACTACCAGTCTTGATGCTCTGGGTGACCTGTTTGCCCTGCTTGCTGGAACCAACTAGCACACCTAAGACACACAGATCTAAACAAAAAACAAACAAACAAACAAAAAAAGAAACGAAAGAAATGAGTTGGGAGAGAAAACTTCAATCTAACTACTGCCTCAGGACAACAAAATAAACAATGGGATCCTCAATCATTTATGCAAATCAAAGCAGCTCTTGTACATCAATGCTTAAAGCTCATTTTGCTAAGCAGTTGTCATTCATATTTATCTTATTGTCTACTTCTGCCCTGGATCACAGGATGGGTGAAAAAAGACTGTTGGCTTAATTTTATATGACACCAACAAGACTTATTTTTCTTTCAATTATTGATATTTGTTTATTTTCGGTTTTATTTCATCTAATGTTAAAATAACCTAAAATTTTTGAGGGCTTTCTAATTATGAGAAGAATAGGTAGATTGAAATATTGAAATTCCTTTGTGTTAAAATGCATTTTTTCTAGCCAGGCAGGGGTGGTTGTGAATGCCTTTAATCCTATCACTTGTGAGGCAGAGGCAGGCAGATTTCTGAGTTTGAGGCCAGTCTGGCCTATAGAGTAAGTTTCAGGACATCCAGTGCTTAACAGAGTAACCCTGTCTTGAAAAACCAAAAACCAAAAGTCAAAAAAGGAAAAAATGCATTTTTTTCTGCCAATAGTATTGTACTTTATTTAAGTTGAAACATAGAAAATGTGTTCCAGATTGTTCCATTAAAGTCACAAAGATTAATCTGTGTATTACTAAATAATCATTTAAATCCAATTTCATACTCAGTATGTCCACTAAGATCAAATGGTGACACCCATACCAATTGGGGATGATAAGTACTTTTTTCTGTTTTGCTGTGTAATTTTTTATTTTTGTTGATTTTTAATCCACAATCTATTCCTTCTCTTTAGATTCTTTGCCTTCTCATCCATGTTCCTCTCAAATTACAGATCTCAAAAAAATACCACCAAAAAATAAATACAAAAATCCCAAACAAAGCCAAACCAAGTCAAACCAAACCAAACCAAACCAAACCAAACCAAACTAACCAAACCAAACCAAACCAAACCAAACCAAACCAACCAAACACCAAAAACAAACTCAAACAAATCAAAACAAAACAAAAACACATTTTACTTTCTACATATTCCTGACTCTAGAATTATGTACTGGAGGATGATTCACCCCCAAGGAACCTCTTCTATGAGGAAAAGTCTCATCTAGAGAAGAGACCTGGGGTGGGAATCATGATTCCCTCCCCAAACTCTGTGGGTTTTTTTTCCCTGACTTGTTCATGCTCATTTGGTCTTATGGAATTTTAAGTGTACATCTCAGTATTGTGAGTTTATGTTGCAATTACACTATCATGTTTGACAAACTTGGCTTTGCTGCACATGTCTACTCGATCTTGCCCTTACAGTCTTACATTGTCTCTTTTGTGGAAGTGCTCTAAATTAAAAACATGTCCTTAAATAATTTAAAAGAACTGAAAGAAATGTTCAAAATCCTTAGTGATCAGAAAAATGTAAATCAAAACATTGATTCCAACTTACACCGATCAGAAAGGCTAAGATCAAGGTGACAACATATGTTGGAGAGGATTTGGTGAAAGAGGAACACTCCTCCATTGCGACTATGATTGCAAACTGGTACAACTACTCTGAAAATCAATTTGGAGTTTCCTCAAAAGAATTGGAAATTGATCTACCTGAAGAGCCAGCAATACCATTCTTGGGAATACACCCAAAATATGTCTCATCAGGCCACAAGTCACATGTTCTCCTATATTTATAGCAGCCTTATTTGTGAGAGCTGGAAGCTGGAAACAACCCAGATGTCTCATGACAAAAGAATGAATACAGAAAATGTGGTTCATTTACACAATGGAATACTACTCAGCTATTAAGAACCAGGACATTCTGAGTTTTGGAGCCAATGAATGGAACTAGAAAATATCATCCTGAGTGAAGTAACTCAGACCCAAAAGGACATGCCTGGTATGTACTCACTAAAAAGTGGATATTACCCCAAAAATATTCAGAATACCCAAGATACTGTCCACAGAACTCAAAAAGGTCAACAAGCTGAAAGCAATCACAAGTGGGGAAGGGAGGCAGAGACCTGAGAGGGAAACTGGCCTGGAGGGATGGAGTTGGGGGGAGAAGAGAACCTCACATAATATTCAGTGAGGAAAAGGACTGAAGCCCTGAGTGCCACCAGAAAGAATGGAAACAGACAATCTCTAGAAGTAGGAGTTTTTGCGGAACCCCCAGAATGCAACAGAGACCTTGGAGGTGAAAGATTCTCAGGACTCAAAGAGTGGAACCTTATATGAAATGCCCTGCCAGTCCCAGTAGAATCTGTGTGCAAAGTTTCATAGACTGAGGTGAAATTTTCAAAGAAGGAGGTGTCCTGGAACTGGTTGTGGAACTCATGCCCAGTGCAAAATATAGAGAGGTAGTTCTCCTGGCAACTTCTCTGTTTTATCTTTTTTATTCCTTTTCTTATTTTCCAGATATACTTGACAGCCTAGGCTAAGATCTTAAGTGGGAATAATGGGTAAGAAACCATCCTTTGAGATGGAGTCACTAACCATGACCTTCTCTCCAGGAAAACCAGAACTTTACTTTATAAATCATGTATAAGATAGTATTGATAAATAAATCTTTCCCAACAATAAAATGTTATATGTCTACATGTATGTCATTGGAAATAGGTTTTGGTATATTGTTTAAGAAAGCTTTAAATAAAACAAATTAAAATTGTTTAAATTTATGCTTTGAAGATTTACAAAAACTCAGGTATTAGATGTTAAACAGTAACTGACCATGAAAATTCACTAACTTGTTCTTTGAAATTTGCTACTACCCTTGGATGATTTTTGTATTTTACTGTGCCAAATGATTATAATAAAATGCATTCTACCTGACTGCTTCATTAAACACACTTTTTTAGAAGTTGTAATACATGGATGATTTTATGTATTACTGTGCCAATTATAACAATATCTGTTCTATTTACTTCACTGGCACATGTTCTCAGAGTTGTAATACTTGTTTCTTTATGAATAAAATCCCTTGATTGAGAGCTGAATCTACACTCAGATTCAAATTGTCCTTGTGTTTGTTTCTATTTGTCACTACTAAATCATTACCCACCTAGCCTCTAGAACCCTCATCCAAGGGACCTTCTTACCCAGTTTGGGTGGTCCATGGCAATGGCAGACAGTACGGAGAGGGATTGTATAGAGGGCACTCCAGCAGGAAGACAGGGTATCAAATGAGGGAGGGGGTTGCCATTCCACAGTTAAAATTCTGACCTGTAATTGTTCCTGTGTGAAAGAATTACAGGGAAAGAAATCGAGAGGAGCCTGAGGAATAGAAGGTCCACAGACAGGCCCAAATAGGAATCCAGCTTAATGGGAGGCCACAAGGCCCGGCACTATTACTTACACTATGGAATGTTCACAAAAAAAGGTACCTAGCGTGAGTGTATTCCAAAAAATCCAAACGGCAACTGAAAGAGTCAGATGCAGATATTTGCACTCAACCAATGGACAGAAGATGCTAACCCATGTGGTTGAATTAGGGAAAGGCTAAAAGAAGCTGAGAAGAGTGACCCTGTAGGAGGACGAGCAGTCTCAATTAACCTTGATCACAGAGATCTATCAAACACTGGACCACCAAACAGGCAACATACACCAGCTGATATACAGCAGAGGACTGCTAAGTCTGTGTTCAATCAGAGATGATGCACCTAATCCTCAAGGGACTGGAGTCTCCAGGGAATGTAGAGATCAGGTGGGCTGGGGAGGAGTTACAAGATATGGAACAGTTGGAGGGTGTATGGAGCGGTAACATCTGGAGTGTACGAAAATAAATAAATTTTTAAAAGTTACTTACTATATAATAGGGAAGAATGCCTCAGAGACAAAAGATTATCAATTCCAGTTCTAAGACAAGGTCTCTTTGAATGGTTGGTCAGTTGGTTACCTTACAAATGCTTCCACAATTATGAGCTATTGCCATTTCATTTGGTTATTTATCCTCCAGAGCATGGGTGGGGTAACTGTGTTGCTGAAACTACTACATGTATAAATCATAGTGAAGTAATTTGTTCTTAAGAGCAGAAAGAAAACAGAGGGAGAGTCTTTAACTGAAGAGGGGAAATGGAGAGAAATATAGAAGAAGAGGAAAAGAGAAAACATGTGACACATCAGAAAGCCTAATTGAAACATCATTTCATAAGCTTACTAAAAATACTCATATAAATGCAGACAATTCTTAATCCCAGCACTGAGAAGGCAAGGTCAGCAGATCTGTGTAGTTGAACCAATAATATTGTCTAAATAGGGAATTCCAGGTGAACAAATGCTCCACAAGACACAAGAGGCACGATCTTATTGTAAATGTCACCAATGATAGTTGTGGGCAATATCCCTTCCAGTTATTGGTCAAGGATTCTAAGAGACTAGGGGAAAAAGTACATAAAATTGGCATTGCTTTTGGTTAAATTCCAGAATTTGAGGTTAAGACCCTTTTGTAAATTGAAAAGAATTATTCTGCAAGTCAATTTTTATATATTTACATAGCAACTCACTGAACAGAACAAATGTAACACACACAAGTAGACAGAGAAAAACATTGAGATGACACATATGTTCATTTCTATTGCTTCTGATACACCACCATGTAAAATCTTGGACAGGTCTTAAAGAATACGAGCTATACACACCTAATTCAATGTCTAAATTTTATGACCAGATGCTATATGTTACATACATATTTTTACTATGTATACCATACATCAAAATGTTTTTTTCCCCTCATTCGCTCAATACCAATTTGAGACACTGAAAATACCAGTTTTCATGGATAACCTTTTACTGTTCTACATTATAAGTATCTTATAGGCAATTACATTTGATTACACAAATTTGGGGAGAAAATTAAGTAAGCTTCTTAAAAGACTTACACTGATATTCTGATAATATTTTTTCCAGGAATAATGGACTTTTTACTGTTTTCTTTTACAAGGTACACATTGTCTTACTCTTCTGTGTGTTAGAAATGGGTCTGAGTTCTAAGAATAATTCCACATAATTCAAAGAATTTGGGCAAGGCAAAAGGCTTTACTTTGGCATATGGGTGTCAAATTGAGCAGGTAAACACAAACCCTAGGTTTTGTTTTTAGTACAAAACAGTTCCAGGTCCCATATTGAGTGGTCAGAGGTTGGTTTTATGTTCTTCTAAGGTTGGCAAGTTTAAACTGACAAAGAATCTAAGCAGATGCCATTGTTTAGCAATGAGTGCAATCTTCCATACCTGTTTTGATTTCAAGAAGTTCTGGTGATGGTTGAATTTAACACTCTGCCAAATTGATTTTTCAAAAGACCTATTCATTTTATGTGTATAAATGTTTTGCCTGTTTATGTGTACATCATTTGTGTGTGCCTGGTTATATTAGAAAAGAGAATCAAATCCCCTAAGATGGAGTTACAGACAGTTGTGACATGCCACATGGATGCTAGGAATCAAATATTGTCCTATTCTAAAAAGTTGTAGTGTTCAAAATCACTGAACTAACTTTCTCACTTCACATAACTTTTAAACTATTTTTTTAAATGAAGTGTGAAATTATTTGATGCTTTGACACAAAAGGTAGTATATTTCTTTTACATTTTTCATATGCAAATTCTGGGAAAATATATACAAATTATATATATATATATAATATCATATATATAGCAGATGTATATTAAATTATATTATTAGTACTGGTCATTTTGCTTATATTAGTTTAGGCCATTAGCTACAGTAATCCAACATATTTAATTATACATTATAATATAAAAGGACTTGATATAAATTCCTGTAGTAGCATAAAAAAAATCCACTATAATTACTAAGTCAGTATTTAATTACTTCTTGAATGTTCTTTTTAAAATTTGCTTCAAATGAACATTTCCCCATTTAAAATGGAGAATAAAAACATTTTTAATAATTAATTTTGTTTGGTTTTGTAAAATTTCGAGATGAAGTAGACTCAAATTAAACATTACCAATCATACTGTTTCAGAAAATTTTTATCTTTATGACTACCCAAATAGATACTTCTTTGCTTTTCCATTTTAAACACTTAAGATGTTCTAACAAAAACATTATTGAGCTTTTGTTATGTTTCTCACTATGTATAAAACATCTTAGAAATTTTCAAGAATTAATCAAGCTAAGTAGCATTATTTTTCTTGTTGCCTATGAAGAAAATAAAATTTAAATGACAGTAGAACTCTCCCTGAATTGAGTCAGAGTTTGACACTGAAGCTACTAAGTTACACAGCAGTCCTGCGATATCCTTACTGCCTTTTTTTCTCACTCAATTTCACTTATCCAATTTTTCCTTCTTTATCTGCTCTTGAAAAACTTATTAATACTATATAATGGATATGAGAAACACACACACACAAACATTTCCATGCCTCAATCTGGCACATACATGGGATTATTTGTTGTGTAATGCAGATATATTTGAATCATCTTTCTGACAAGCATTTTGTAAAACTAACATATTTGAACAGTTTTACAAAATGTAAAGAATTTCATAAACACCATGGTTTCAAATATTTAATAGTAAACACAGAATACTGATATAAAAATGAACACAGATTCTAGTTGCATTAATAATTTGATAGTTAAAAAGAGTGAGTTGGAGCTAACTAAAACAAGAATTTTGGAAATAAGTGTGTAGAATAAAGCATAATTATATTTGACAGAAAAATTAGCAATTAGAGACTAGTGAGATGATTTGGTAGGTAAAGCTCTCTAAGACACATGAAAATGTAAGACATACATGGTGTTTGCTTTCAGTTCCACTATAGAAGACATAAGCAATGGATTAGATGGAAGGTTGGCAAAATATCCTAGTACAATCTTGAGGTCTTGTATCAGCAAATATATACACAAATATATAGAGTATAGAGAATAGATGTAAAACATTCAAAGTCAACCTTGGTCAGGTAAACACATATGAACATATGCACATATATTATATGCAAATAAAAAGATGGCTAGTAGCAGATATGACATATGTTAAAACATTTACTTTAATGTGCTAAGTATGCTTATAAGACATAAGTATTAGTTTATTGCACAGGTAGACTTTTTAATTGAATTTAAACAATTTACTAAGTTCAATTCTTGTTAGTGTTATAAAAAATCAATAGCCATGAACCAAGACTATGGGCCTCATAGAAAATCTGTTTGATTACTTACTTTGAGTCTCATAAGACAGTATTTATCTACACAAGAGAAGGCAAAAAATATTTTTGATAACCCTTTAAATAAATGATAAACTCCAACTTTATCATTTAAATTATAAATAGAAATAGAATCATGGCTTCAACTCCCAGGTTTGGAGGTGAGATCTCAATTTTCTCTCTGGTGACTGTCCAAGGCTGGTATAGCCAGGAGTGTAGGGAGCACAGGAGTGGCAGATCAACGGGGACAGTGTCTTTCCAGGCTCCATCTGCAACCAGGAACTGGGCTGACCCAAAGCCCTCTGTGCCAGGGGAGAGCTGGTCTTCCAGGAGTGATGAGACTGGCTTGTAGGCACACAGGAGGGACAAGCTACAGCCAGAGACAGTAGAACCAACTAACACCAGAGATAACCTGATGGTAAAAGCAAACATAAGAACTTTACCAACAGTAAAGTGGAATAATTAGAACCCAGTTCTCCCACAACAGCAAGTCCTGTATACCCTTACACACTGGAAAATCAAGATCTGGGTTAAAAATCACAGCTCATGATGCTGATAGACAACTTCAAGGAGGACATAAATAACTCCCTTAAAGAAATACAGGAGAACACAGGGAAGAAGATATTAAAGAGGAAACACAAAAGACCCTTAAGAAATTACAGGAAAACACAAACATACTGGTGAATGAATTGAACAAAACCATCCAGGATCTAAAAATGGAAACAGAAACAATAAAGAAATTACAAGGGGAAACAACTTTGGATATAGAAAACCCTGGAAACAAATCAGGAGTCAGAGATGCTAGCATCAACAACAGAATACAAGAAATAGTATAGATAATCTCAGATGCAGAAAATAACATAGAAAACATTGACACAACCATCAAAGAAAACACAAAAGCAAAAAGCTCCTAACCCAAAATATCTAGGAAATCCATGACACAATGAGAAGTCCAAGGCTAAGGATTATAGGTCTGGAAGAGAGTGAAGATTTCCACCTTAAAGGGCCAGGAAGTGTCATCAACAAAATTATAGAAGAAAACTTCCGAAACCCAAAGAAAGAGATGCACATAAACATAAAAGAAGCCTACAGAACTCCAAATAGATTGTACCAAAAAAAATGATCCCATCACATAATAATCTAAACAATAAATGTGCAAAACAAATAAAGAATATTAAAAGCAATAAGGGAAAAAAGTCAAGAAACATAAAAAGGCAGATTTATCAGAATTAGACCAAACTTATCGCCAGAAACTAGGAAAGCCAGAAGATCCTGTGCAGATATCATACAGACACTAAGGAAACACAAATGCCAATCCTGGCTACTATACCCAGCAAAACTCTCAATTATCATAGATGGAGAAACCAAGGTATTCCGTGAAAAAAAAAAAAAAAACAAATTTACACAACATCTTTCAACAAATCCAGTTCCTTAAAGGATAATGAATGGAAAACACCAACAAAAGGATGTAAACTACAGCCAAGAAAAAGCAAAAAATAGCCTTCTTTTAACAACCAAAATAAAATAAAATAAAGAGCCATATAAACATAACATCAACTCTAATAACAAAAGTAAGAAGCAACAATCACTTTTCCTTAATATCTCTTAATATCAATGGATTCAATTCTCCAATAAAATGACATAGAGCAACAGAATGGATATATAAACAGGACCCAACACTTTGATATAGAGAGGAAACTTACCTCAAGCATCAGACAGACACTACCTCAGAGTAAAAAGCTAGAAAGCAATTTTCCAAGCAAATGGTCCCAAGAAAAAAAAGCTGGTGTAGCAATTCTAATATAGAATAGAATTGACTTTCAACCTGAAGTTATCAAAAAAGATAAGGAATGACACTGCATATCCGTTGAAGGAAAAATCTAACAAGATGACCTCTCAATTATGAAAATCTAGTCTGCAAATGAAAGGGCATCCACATTCATAAAAGAAACTTTACTAAAGATCAAAGCAGACATTTCACCTCACACAATAATAGAGGGAGACTTCAACACCTAATTCTCATCAATGTACAAATCATGGAAAGAGAAACTAAACAAAGAAATAGTGAAACTAACAGACATTATGAGCAGAATGGATTTAACAGATACATGTTTTAAGTATATGTATATGTACATGTACATGTACATGCACATACACATGCACATGCACATGCATATGCACATGTATATGTATATGTATGCTGTTTTAGTCAGGGTTTCTATTCCTGCACAAATATCATGACCAAGAAACATGTTGGCAAGGAAAAACTTTATTCTGCTTACACTTCCACACAGCTGCTCATCACCAAAGAAAGTCAGGACTACAACTCAAGCAGGTCAGGAAGCAGGAACTGATGCAGAGGCCACTGAGGAATGTTTCTTACTGGACTGCTTTCCCTGGTTTGCTCAGCCCACTCTCTTATAGAACCCTAGAATGCCAGCACAGAGATGGTACCACCCACAAGGATCCCTACCTCCTTGATCACTAATTGAGAAATTGCTCCACAGTTGGATCTCATGGAGGCATTTCCTCAACTGAAGCTCCTTTCTCTGTGATAACTCTAGAATCTGTCAAGTTGACACACAAAACCAGCCAGTATGTATATATGTATATATTATCCTAAAACAAAAGAATACACCTTCCTCTCAGTACCTCCCAGTACCTTCTCCAAAACAGACTTAAACAGATATAAGAAGAATGAAATAATCCCATGTACCCTATCAGATGACCCCAGACTAATCTTCAATGACAACAAAAAGAACAACAAGCCCATATATATGTGGAAACTGAACAACACTCTTCTTAAGATAGCTTGGTCAACTGCTATACTTCTCCTGGGCATATACCCAGAGGATTCCCCAGCATGCAATAAGGACACATGCTCCACTATGCTCATAACAGCCTTATTTATAATAGCCAGAAGCTGGAAAGAACCCAGATATCCCTCAATGGAGAAATGGATACAGAAAATGTGGTATATATACACAATGGAGTATTATTCAGCAATTAAAAACAATGAATTCATGAATTTTTTAGGCAAATGGTTGGAACTGGAAAATATCATCCTAAGCAAGGTATTACAAACACAAAAGAATACACATGGAATGCAATCATTGATAAGTGGATATTAATTATCCCTGAAACTCTGAATACTGACAATACAATTAGCATATCAAATTATTCCCATGAAGAAGGAAGAAGAGGACCCTAATCCTGGAAAGGCTTGATCCAGCATTGATTGTAGGGGAGTATCAGGGCAAAGAAAAGAGAGAGGGAAAGATAGGAGAATGGAGAGAGAGAAGAGGACTTATGGGACATATGGGGAGGGGGAAACTGGGAAGGGGGAAAGTTTTTAGAAGGTAACCAAAGAATAAAGAATATATATATACATACATACATATGGCTTGGTCAAGGAAGGAAGAAATAAATAAAGAAATTAAAGACTTTTTAGAATTTAATGAAAATGAAGTCATAACAACCCAAAACTTCTGGGCCACAATGAAGGCAGTGCTAAGAGGAAAATACACAGCTCTGAGTTCCCCAAAAAGAAACTGGAGAGAATATACACAAGCACCTTAAGAGCACATACAAAGGCTCTAAAACAAAAAGAAGCAAATACAACTAAGAGAAGTAGACAGCAGGAATTAATCAAACTCAGGTCTGAAATCAACCAATTAGAAACAAAAAGAACTTTACAATGAATCAATCAAGACAAAAACTAGTTCTTCAAAAACAAAAACAAAAACAAAAAACAAAAACAAAAAACAAAATAAAACACACAAAAAAAACAACAACAACAACAAGATAGATAAATGCTTAGCCAAACTAACCAGAGGTCACAGAGAGAGTAACCAAATCAAGAAAATCAGAAATGAAAAGGGAGATATGACAATAGATACTGAGGAAATCAAAAAAAAAAAATTCCATTGTGTAAATATACCACATTTTTTGTATCCATTCCTCTGTTGAAGGGCATCTAGGTTCTTTCCAGCTTCTGGCTACTACAAATAGGGCTGCTATGAACATAGTGGAGCATGTGTCCTTATTGCATGCTGAAGAATCCTCTGGATATATGCCCAGTAGTGGTATAACAGGGTCCTCAGGAAGTGACATTCCCAGTTTTCTGAGGAACAGCCAGACTGATTTCCAGAGTGGTTGCACCATCTTGCAATCCCACCAGCAGTGGAGGAGTCTTCCTCTTTCTCCACATCCTCGCCAACACCTGCTGTCTCCTGAGTTTTCGACCTTAACCATTCTGACTGGTGTGAGGTGAAATCTCAGGGTTGTTTTGATTTGCATTTACCTAATGATTAATGACGTTGAACATTTCTTAAGGTGTTCCTCAGCTCTCCGAAGTTGTTCATGTGAAAATTCTTTGTTTAGCTCCGTACCCCACTTTTTAATGGGGTTATTTGGATCTCTGGGTTCTACTTTCTTGAGTTCTTTGTATATATTAGATATTAGCCCTCTGTCGGATTAAGGGTTGGTGAAGATTCTTTCCCAGTCTGTTGGTTGACGTTTTGTCCTTTTGACGGTATCCTTTACCTTACAGAAACTTTGTAGTTTTATGAGGTCCCATTTGTCAATTCTTGATCTTGTGGTATATTTACACAATGGAGTACTATTCAGCCATTAGAAACAATGAATTCATGAAATTCTTAGACAAATGGATGGAGCTGGAGAACATTATACTAAGTGAGGTAACCCAGTCTCAAAAGATCAATCATGGTATGGACTCACTGATAAGTGGATATTAGCCTAGAAACTTTGAATACCCAGGTCATAATCCACAAATTAAATGATGTCCAAAAAGAATGGAGGAGTGGTCCCTAGTTCTGGAAAGACTCAATGCAAGAGTATAGGGGAATTCCAGAACAGGGAAGTGGGAACGAGTGGATGGAAGAATAGGGGGACGGAAGAGGGCTTGTGGGGCTTGCGGGGAGTGGGGACCCAGAAAAGGGGAAATCATTTGCAATGTAAATAAAAAAATAAAATAAAATAAAATAAATTCCAATCCTACTACAAAACCTATTCTCAGCAAAAGTGGAACCTCTAGATGAAATAGATAATTTTGTAGACATATACAAGGTACCAAAGTTAAGTTAGCATCAGAAAAATGACCTAAACAGTCTCATAACCACTAAAAATTAGTAGCAATCATTAGTTTACCAACCAAACCAGCCCAGTTCCAGATGGGTTTAATGCAGAGTTCTCTCAGACCTTCAAAGAAGACCTAATACTAATACTCTTCAAATTATTTCACAAAATAGATGCAGGAGGAATACTACCCAATATGTTCTATGAAGCGACAATTACACTGATATATAAACCACACACACACACAAAAAAAAAACAAAACAAAAAGGGAACTTTAAAACAAATTCCTCTATGATTAAAATTCTTGCCAACTGAATCCGAGAACATATGAAAATGCTCATTCACCATGATCAAGTAGGCTTCATCCCAGGGTTACAGGGATGGTTCAGTAAATGTAAATCCATCAATATAATCTACTACATAAACAAACTAAAAGAAAAAACCCATGATCATTTCATCATATGTTGAGAAGGAATTTGATGAAATCCAACACCTCATGATAAAAGACTTGGAAAGATCAAGAATTCAAGGTCCATACATAGACATAGTAAAAACAATATACAGCAAACCAGTAGGCAACATCAAACAAAATGCAGAAAAACTTGCAGCAATCCCACTGATACCAGGGACTAGACAAGGCTGCCCCCTTTCTCTCTACTTGTTCAATACAGTACTTGAAGTCCTAGTGAGAGCAATTAGACAACAAAAAGGGGTAATAGCGATACAAATTTGAAAGGAAGTTTTCAAAATATGACTATTTGTAAGTGATATATGATAGTATACAAAAGTGACCCCAAAAATTCCACTTGAGAACTCCTAAACCTGATAAATAGCTTTAGCAAAGTGTCTGGATATAAATTAACTCAAACAAATCAGTAGCCTCCCAATACTCAAAGGATAAACTGGCTGAGAAATAAATTAGGGAAATGTCACCCTTCACAATAGTCACATATAATATACAATACCTTGGTGCGACTCTAATGAAGCAAATGAAAATTCTGTGTGACTAGAACTTCAAGCCTCTGAAGAAAGAAGTTGAAGATGTAAAAGGTGGGAAAGATCTCACATTTAAATGGCTTGGCAGGGTAAAAATGTCCATCTTGCCTAAAGCAATCTACAGATTCCATACATTAACCATCAAAATCCCAACTCAATTATTCATAAAGTTAGAAAGAATAATTTCCAAATTATCTGGAATAACAAAATACCCAGGATAGTGAAAAATGTTCTCAACAATAAATAAACTTCTAGTGGAATCACCATACCTGACCACAAGGTGTTCTACAGAGCAATAGTGATAAAAACTGCTTGGTCTTGGTACAGTAACAGGCAGGTAGATCAGTGGAATAGAATTGAAGACCCTGAAATGAATCCTCACATCTATGGTCACTTGATCTTTGTCAAAGTAGCTAAAATCCTCCTGGAGAAAAAAGACAGCATTTTCAAGAAATGATGTTGATTCTACTGGCAATCAACATGTAGAAGGATTCAACTTGATCCATTCTTACTTCCCTGTACAAAGCTGGATTCCAAGTAAATCAAGGACCTCCACACAATACCAGATATACTAAATTTCATAGAAGATAAAGTAAGGAAGGACCTGGTACACATGGGCACAGGGAAAATTTTCCTGAACAGAAGTCTAATAGCTTATGCTCTAAGATTAAGAATTGACAAATGGGACCTCATAAAATTGTAAAGTTTCTGTAAGGAAGGCAAAGGAAACTATCCATAGGCAAAATGATAACCAACAGATTGTGAAAATATCTTTATCAATCCTAAATCTGATAGAGGGCTATTATCCAATACATACAAAGAACTCACTTAGTTAGATTCCACAGAAACTAATAACCCTATTAAAAATTGGGTACACAACAACCAGCAAAACCCACACCCTCCAGAGTACCACTTCTATTTCATTCCTTCTCCTCTATCTCTGCCCCTGCCTTTCTGTTCTGCTGTGGCAGACCCTTGCCAGGTTGGCCACAATGAAGACACCATCTCCTAATACTTCCTAGAGAACCAGCAGAAAGCAAGGCATTTGGTAAGAACCACCCCCACTTCTGGAGACCAAGAGCCGCTGGGACTCATTACCCAGCAACCACCCAAACCCCAGCCCTCCAGAATACCACTACCCTTCAGTTCATTCTCCCCCTTCCTCCACAGCTGCCTGCCCATTCTCTTGTGGTATCCTGTTGCCAGATCTGCCACAATGAAGACCCTATTGTCTGATACTTTCTGGAGAACCAGCTACATGCAGGGCATTTGAGAGAATGAGAATCCCTGGAGTACAGATACACAGTCTTGCAGGACAGAGAAGCCATAGTCAGAGACAGCAAGACCAGTTAAACCAGAGATAACTAAATAGGAAAAGGCAAGTGCAAGAACATCACCAACAGAAACCAAGGCAACATGGCACCATCAGAACCCAGTTCTCTCACACCAGCAAATCCTGGATACCCCAACACATGGAAAAAGCAAGAGCTGGATTTAAAATCACATCTCCTGGTTTTGATAGAGGACTTCAAGAAGGACATAAATAACTTCCTTAAGGAAATACAGGAGAATATGGGTCATCAGGTAGAAGCACTTAATGTGGAAGCACAAAAATCACTTTTAGAAATATGGGAGAACATGGGCCAACAGGTAGAAGCCCTTAAAAAGGCAACACAAAAATCCCATAGGGAATTACAGGAGAACATGGGTCAATAGGCAGAAGCCCTTAAAGAGGAAACAGAAAAAAACCCTTAAAGAATTACAGGAAAACACAAACAAACAAGTGAAGGAACTGAACAAAACTATCCAGAATCTAAAAATGGGAGTAGAAACAATAAAGAAATCACAAAGGAAGACATTTCTGGAAATAGAAATTTAGAACTGAAAATTTCCTTGGAAAGAATTCAGGAGTTGTAGAAGCAAACATAAACAACAGAATACAAGAGATAGAAGAAAGAATCTCAGATGCTGAAGACTTCATAGAAAACATTGACTCAACAGTCAAAGAAAATAAAAAATGCAAAAAGTTTGTAACCCAAAACATCCAGGAAATCCAGAACACAATGACAAGACCAAACCTAAGGATTATAAGAATAGATGAAAGTGAGGATTTACATCTTAAAGGCCCAGTAAATATATTCAACAAAAGAAAGAGATGCCCATAAACATACAAGAAGCCTCCAGAACTCTAAACAGATTGGACTAGAGCAGAAATTCCTCCTGTCACATAATAATCAAAACACCAAATGCACTAAACAAAGAATATTAAAAGCAGTAAAAGAGAAAGGTCAAGTAACATGTAAATATAGACCTAACATAATTATATCAAAAATTCCATCTGAAACTATGAAAGCTAAACGATTCTGGGCAAATGTCATACCGACCTTAAGAGAACATAAATGTCAGCCCAGACTACTATACCCAGCAAAACTCTCAAATACCATAGACAAAACAAAACATTCCATGACAAAACCAAATTTACACAACATCTTTCCACAAATCCAGCTCTTCAAAGGATAATGGGTGGAAAATACCAACACAAATCAGGGAACCACACCCTAGAAAAACCAATATATTAATCTTCTTTCATAAAACCCAAAAGAAATTAGCCACACAGAATTCCACATTTCACAATGAAAGCAACAGTAAGTAACAATCACTTTTCCTTAGTATCTCTTAACATCAATGGCCTCAATTCCCACAATAAAAAGACATAGACTAACAGACTGGATATGTAAACAGGACCCAACATTTTGATGCATACAAGAATCCCACCTCAGTGACAGAAACAGCCACCACCTCAGAGTGAAAGGTTGGAAAACAATTTTCCAAGCAAATGGTCCCAAGAAACAAGCTGGAGTGGCCATTCTTATATCAAATAAAATTGACTTTTAACCAAAAATTGTCTAAAAAGTTAAGAAGGGACACTTCTTACTGGTCAAAGGAAAAGTCTACCAAGTTGAACTCTCAATTCTGAATATCTATGTTCCAAAGGCAAGGACACTCACTTTCATAAAGGGAACTTTACTAAAGCACAAAGCACACATTGCACCCCACATAATAATAGTGGGAGACTCCAATACCCCACTGTCAACACTGGACAAATCATGGAAACAAAAACTAAACAGAGACATAGTGAAACTAACTGAAGTTATGGAGCAAATGGTTCAATAAGATATTTCTTGAACATTCCAACCTAAAGCAAATGAATATACCTTCTTCTCAGCACCTCATGGTAACTTCTCCAAAACTGTCCATATAATTGCTCAAAAAACATGTCTCAATAGATACAGAAATATTGAAATAATTCAATGCAACTTATTAGATCAGCATGGCTTAAGGATGGTTTAAGTTCAAACAAAAACAACATAAAACACACATACACGTGGATGTTGAACAATGCTCTTCAAACAAAGACCAAACAAGGAAAGAGAACATCAGACCAATATTCTTTATGAACATTGATGCAAAAAGACTCAACAAAATTCTGTACAACTAACTCCAAGAATGCATCAAAATGATAATTCACAAGCATCAATTAGGTTTCATCCCAGGGATACAGGGATGGTTCAATGTAAGGAAATCCATGAATGTAATCCACTACATAAACAAACTCAAAGGAAAAAAAAAACACTTGGTCATTTCATTAGATGCTGAAAAAGCTTTTGACAAAATTCAGATTCCCCTAATGATAAAAGTCTTGGAGTGATCTGGAATTCAAGGCCCATGCCTAAACATTGTGAATGCAATATACAGCAAGCCTGTAGACAATATCAAACTAAATGAAGAGAAACTTGAAGCAATCCCACTGAAATTGGGAACCAGACAATTCTGCCCTCCCTCTCCCTATATATTCAACTAGGACTTGAAGTCCTAGCCAGAGCAATCAGACAACAAATATAAATTGGACAGGAAGAAGTCAAACTATCACTATTTGCAGATGATATGATCATATACATAAGCAACCCCAAAACTTCCACAAGAGAACACCTAAAGCTGATAAACAACTCAAACAAATCAGAAACTTTCCTTTTCTCAAAGGATAAACAAGCTGAGGAAGAAATTAGGGAAATTACACCCTTCACAATAGTCACAAATAATATTACATACGTTGGTGTGACTCTAACCAAGGAAGTGAAAGATCTGTATGACAAGAACTTCAAGTCTCCTTAGATTTCCTTCTTCAGAGTCTTAAAGTTCTTGTCATACATATCTTTCACATGTTTGGTAAGAGTCACCCCAAGATACTTTATACTGTTTGTGGCTATTGTGAAGGGGGTCATTTCCCTAATTTCTTTCTCAGCCTGCTTATCCTTTGAGTATAGGAAGGCCACTGATTTGCTTGAGTTGATTTTATAACCTGCCACTTTGCTGAAGTTGTTTATCAGCTGTAGGAGCTCTCTAGTGGAGTTCTTTGGGTCACTTAGGTAGACGACCATGTCGTCTGCAAATAATGATAGTTTGACTTCTTCCTTTCCAATTTGTATCCCTTTGACGTCCTTATGTTGTCGAATTGCCCGAGCTAGTACCTCAAGTACCATATTGAAAAGATAAGGAGAAAGGGGGCAGCCTTGTCTGGTCCCTGATTTCAGTGGGATTGCTTCAAATTTCTCTCCATTTAGTTTGATGCTGGCTACTGGTTTGCTGTATATTGCTTTTACTATGTTTAGGTATGGGCCTTGAATTCCTGTTCTCTCCAAGACTTTAAGCATGAAAGGATGCTGAATTTTGTCAAATGCTTTTTCAGCATCCAATAAAATGACCATGTGGTTTTGTTCTTTGAGTTTGTTTATGTAGTGGATTGTATTGATGGATTTCCATATATTGAACCAACCCTGCATTCCCGGGATAAAGCCTACTTAATCATGGTGGAAGATCGTTTTTGATGGGTTCTTGGATTCGGTTGGCAAGAATTTTATTGAGTATTTTTGCATCGATATTCATAAGGGAAATTGGTCTGAAGTTCTCTTTCTTTGTTGGATCTTTTTGTGGCTTTGGTATCAGCTTAATTGTGGCTTCGTAGAAGGAATTGGGTAGTGTTCCTTCTGTTTCTATTTTGTGGAATAGTTTGAAGAGTATTGGTGTTAACTCTTCTTTGAAGGTCTGGTAGAATTCTGCACTGAAGCCATCTGGTCCTGTGCTTTTTTTGGTTGGAAGACTTTCTATGACTCCTTCTATTTCTTTAGGCATTATGGGACTGTTTAGATGGTCTAGTTGGTCCTGATTTAATTTTGGTATTTGGTATCTGTCAAGGAAATTGTCCATTTCCTCCAGATTCTCCAGTTGTGTTGAGTACAGGCTCTTGTAGTAGGATCTGATGATTTTTTGGATTTCCTCAGTTTCCGTTGTTATATCTCCGTTTTCATTTCTAAGTTTGTTAATTTGAAGAAGACCTCAAAAAATGGGAAAACTTCCCATGCTCATGGATCGGTAGAATCAATATAGTTAAAATGGCCATTTTGCCTAAAGCACTATAAAGATTCAATGCAATTCCCATCAAAATCCCAACTCAATTCTTCACAGAGTTAGAAAGAGCAATTATCAAATTCATCTGGAACAACAAAAAACCCAGGATAGCTAAAACCATTCTCAGCAACAAAAGAAAATCTGGGGGAATCAGTATCCCTGACCTCAAGCAATACTACAGAGCAATAGTGTTAAAAACTGCATGGTATTGGTACAGTGACAGGCAGGAGGATCAATGGAACAGGATTGAAGATCCAGAAATGAACCCACACACCTATGGCCACTTGATCCTCGACAAAGAGGCTGAAAACATCCAATGGAAAAAAGATAGCCTTTTCAACAAATTGTGCTGGTTCAACTGGAGGTCAGCATGCAGAAGAATGCGAATTGATCCATCCTTGTCTCCTTGTACTAAGCTCAAATCCAAATGGATCAAGGACCTCCACATAAAGCCAGACACTCTGAAGCTAATAGAAAAGAATCTGGGGAAGACCCTTGAGGACATCGGTACAGGGAGAAAGTTTCTGAACAGAACACCAATAGCGTATTCTCTAAGAGCAAGAATTGACAAATGGGACCTCATAAAATTACAAAGTTTCTGTAAGGCAAAGGACACCATCAAGAGCACAAATCGGCAACCAACAAATTGGGAAAAGATCTTCACCAATCCTACATCAGATAGAGGTCTAATATCCAATATATATAAAGAACTCAAGAAGTTAGACTCCAGAAAAACGAACAACCCTATTAAAAAATGGGGTACAGAGTTAAACAAAGAATTCTCACCTGAAGAACTTCGGATGGCGGAGAAGCATCTTAAACAATGCTCAACTTCATTAGTCATTAGGGAAATGCAAATCAAAACAACCCTAAGATTTCATCTTACACCAGTCAGAATGGCTAAGATTAAAAATTCATGAGACAGCAGGTGTTGGAGAGTTTGTGGAGAAAGAGGAACACTCCTCCACTGCTGGTGGGGTTGCAAATTGGTACAACCACTCTGGAAATCAGTCTGGCGGTTCCTCCGAAAACTGGGTACCTCACTTCCAGAAGATCCTGCTATACCACTCCTGGGCATATACCCAGAAGACTCCCCACCATGTAATAAGGATACATGCTCTACTATGTTCATAGCAGCCCTATTTATAATTGCCAGATGCTGGAACGAACCTAGGTATCCCTCAACAGAAGAGTGGATGCAAAAAATGTGGTATATCTACACAATGGAGTAACATATAAAGGCAGACCTATCAAAATTACACCAGATTTCTCACCAGAAAATATGAAAGCAAGAAGATCCTGAGCACTATTCAGCCATTAGAAACAATGAATTCATGAAATTCTTAGGCAAATGGATGGAGCTAGAGAATATCATACTAAGTGAGGTAACCCAGACTCAAACGGTGAATCATGGTATGAACTCACTAATAAGTGGATATTAACCTAGAAAACTGGAATACCCAAAACATAATCCACACATCAAATGAGGTAAAAGAAGAAAGGAGGAGTGGCCCCTGGTTCTGGAAAGACTCAGTGAAACAGTATTTGGCAAAACCAGAATGGGGAAGTGGGAAGGGGTGGGTGGGAGGACAGGGGAAGAGAAGGGGGCTTATGGGACTTTCGGGGAGTGGGGGGCTAGAAAAGGGAAATCATTTGAAATGTAAATAAATTATATCGAATAAAAAAAAAGAACTTCAAGTCTCTGAAAAAAGAAATCAAAAGAGATCTCTGAAGATGGAAAGATCTCCCATTCTCATGGATTGGCAGGACAATTATAGTAAAAATGGTAATCTTGCCAAAAGCAAACTACAGATTCAGTGCAATCCCCATCATCATTCCAAATCAGTTCTTCATAGAGCTAGAAAGAGGAATCTGCAAATTCATCTGTAATAAAAAAAACAAAAACAAAAAAAAAAAAAAACAAACAAAAAAAAAACACAGGATAGCAAAAACTATTCTCCACAATAAAAGATATCCTGGGGGAAATCACCATCCTTGATGTCAAGCTCTACTATAGAACAATACTTATGAACACTGTTTGGTGTTGGTAAGGAGGCAGGCAGGAAGATCAATGGCATAAAAGAGAAGACCCAGAAATGAACACACACACACGTCTAGTCTTTTGATATTTGACAAAGAAGTTAAAGACATCCAGTGGAAAAAAGACAGCATTTTTAACAAATGTTGTTGGATCAACTAGAGGTAATCATGAAGAAAAATGCAAGTAGACCCATTCTTATCTCCTTGTACAAAGCAAAAGTCCAAGGAATCAAGGACCTACACATAAAACCAGACAAACTGAAGTTTATAGAAGAGAACGTAGGGGAAGAACATTGAACACATGGGAACAGGAGAAAAATTCCTTAATAGAACAACAATGGTTTATGCTCTAAGAACAGGAATCAACAAATGGGACCTCATAAAACTGCAAAGCCTCTGTAAGGCAAAGGACAATGTCAATAGGACAAAATGGCAACAAACGGATTGGTAAAAGCTCTTTACCAATCCTATATCTGACAGAGGGATAATATCCATTGTATAAAAAGAGCTCAAGAAGTTAGACTCCAGATAGTCAAATAAACCTATTAAAAATGGGGTACAGAGCTAAACAGGGAATTCTCAACTGAGGTAATTTGAATGGCTCTGAAGCACCTAAAGAAATGTTCAGAATCCTTAGTTATCATAAAAACACAAATTAAAAAAATCCTCAGATTCCATCTCACACCAGTCAGAGTGGCTAAGATGAAAAATTCAGTGAATAGCAGATGCTGGAGAGGATGTGGAGAAAGAGGAACACTTCTCCATTGCTGGTAGGATTGCAAGCTGGTAAAACCACTCTGAAAATCAGTTTGGTGGTTCCTCAGAAAATTAGATATAGAACAACCTGAGAACCCAGCCATAACACTTCTGGGCATATACCAAGATGGTCCAACAGGCAATAAAGACACATGCTCCACTATGTTCATAGCAGCCTTGTTTATAATAGCCAGAAGCTGGAAAGAACTCAGATGTCCTTTAACAGAGAAATGGATTCAGAAACTGTGGTATATATACACAATGGAGTACTATTCAGCTATTAAAAACAATGAATTCATGAAATTCTTAGGCAAATGGATGGAGCTAGAAAGTGTCATATTGAGTGAGGTAACCCAATCACAAAAGAACACACATGGTATTTTCTCACAAATAAGTGGATATTAGCCCAAAAGCTCAAAATAAACAAGCGCCATATCACAGACTGCAGGACGCTCAAGAAGTAGGAATTCTGATGTGGGGGTGCTTTTGTTCCTCTGAGAAAGGGAACTAAATACTCACATGAGCAATTATGGACACAAAGTGTGGAGCAGAAACTGAAGGAAAGACCATCCAGAGACTGCCCTACCTTTTGGGCAGTTTATAGGATTCATCCTATAGACAGTCTACCAACCCTGGCACTATTATGGACAACAAGAAGTACATACCGAATAGAGCCTGTTATGGTTGTCTTTTGGAGGTGCCCTGCTGAGCCTTATAGATACAGAGGCAGATGCTGTCAGCCAACCATTGGATTGAACATGGAGTTCCCAATGGAGGAGTTGGAACTCAGACTGGAGAAGCTGAAGGGATTTGCAGGCCCATGGGAAGAACAATGATGTTGGCCACCCAGATGCCCCAGGACTCCCAGGGACTAAACCATCAATCAAGTGGTACACATGATTCCATCCAAAAGTGTGGCAGAGGAATGCCTTTTTGGGCATTAGTAGGAGGAGAGGTCTTTGGTCCTGTTAATGCTCAATAAATGCCCCAGCATAAGGAAATTGAGGCAGTAGGTGGGAGTGGGTTGGGTAGAGGGACACATACTTGGAGGCAGGGGGAAGGAGGAGGAGATTGGGGTATTTGAGGAGGGGGGAACCAGGTAAGGTTTTAACATTTGAAATGTAAATGAAGAATACATTCAATAAAAAAGTATTTTTAAAAAAGTTTTTTTTTTTTTAAACGGTGGTGTGCAGAGCTAAACAAAGAATTCTCAACTGTGGAATACCAGATGGCTGAGAAACAGCTAAAGAAATGTTCAATATCCTTAGTCATCAGGGAAATGCAAATCAAAACAAACCTGAGATTCCATCTCACACCAGTCAGAATGGCTAAGATCAATAACTCAGGTGACAGCAGATGGTGGATGATGTGGAGAAAGACTAACACTCCTCCATTGCTGGTGGGATTGCAAAATGGTAAAACCACTCTGAAAATCAGATTGGTGGTTCCTCAGAAAATTGGACATAGTACTACCTGAGGACCCAGGTATACCACTCCTGGGCATATACCCAGAAGATGCTCCAACAGGTAATAAGGAAACATGTTCTACTATGTTCATAGATGCCTTATTTATAGTAGTGAGAAGCTGGAAAGAACCCAGATGAGATGCTGCAAAGAACAGAGGAATACATTCAGAAAATGTGGTACATTTACACAATGGAGGTCTACTCAGCTATTAAAATCAATGAATTCATGAAATTATTAGGCAAATGGATGGAACCTGAAAATATCATCCTGAGTGAGTTAACCCAATCACAAAAGAATGCACACCTTATGTACAAGCTGATAAGAGGATATTAGCCCAAAAGTTTGGGATACCCAAGATGCACTTCACAGACCACAGGAAGCTGAAGAAGAAGACCAAATGTGGATAGGAGGGGGATCAAAATACCCTTACCTTATGGGCTACCAATAGACTGAGCATAGGGTCAACAATGGAGGAGCTAGAGATAAGACCCAAGGAGCTTAAGAAATTTATAGCCCCATAGGTAGAACAATAATATGTCCCAACCATTACCCCATAGTACACCCAGGAATTAAACCACCAATCAAAGCATTCACATGGAGGTACCCATGATTCCACCTACATATGTATAAGAGAATTTTTTTTTAGACATCAATGAGAGGAGAGACCATTAGTCCTGTGAAGACTTGATGCCCCATTGTACGTGAATGCCAGGTCAGGAAAGTGGGAAGATGGGTGGAGCAGTTCGTAGTAGGGGGAAGAGCAATGTGATAGGAGGTTTTCAGAAGGGTATTAAGGAAATGGGATAGCATTTGAAATATAAATAAAGCAAATCTATAATTTAAAAAATTAAAAAAAATTGAGCCAAAGTAAACAATGTAAAGAATCTACAATTCTAACAGCTGGATATTTGAGAAGAGAAACAAAATTGACAGGTCCTGGGTCCACCTAACCAAAGGAAATAAAGAAATGATGCAAATTATCAGAATAACAAATGAACAGGGAAAGATTTCAACAGAAACCAAAGAAACACAGGATGTTAAAATTAAATGTTTAATGTGCATGACTTTCAGAAATCTACAATAAATTAATAATTTTATGATTCACCTAAACTACAAACATTGAGCCAGGAAGAAACCTACAATCAAAGCAGACTCATTACAAAAGAGGAGGTTGAAAGAGTAATAAAAAGGATTGTAGTTAAGAGAAGCATGTCACAGCAGCATTTGAAACAAAAGCTGAAACCAATCATTTAAGTTTCAACTCTGCAAAAGCTAAATACAGAATGATCACTCCTAAATAATTTTTATAACTTCAATATTAGTATAATACCTAAGCACATAAAATTGCAACAGTCAGCCACAACTATAGATTAACTGACAGCTTCCATAGACTTAAATGCAAGAACCCTCAGTAAAATACTATCATTCTGAGTACAAGCAACTACAAAAAACACTCTCTGCTACAATCAGTTGGGATTTATGCCAGAAATGCAGAATTGACTTAACATACATATCTCAGAAATTATAGTAATTGTATAAATGGACAGAGAAAAATCACACCGTATTTTCTCAAGAGATATAGAAAAATCTGTTTACAAGTCTGACAGACTATCATAAGAAAAGTCATAGTAAAATTAGGACTAGAGGGAACAACTGTCAACATTTAAAAGCCTGAATATGACAAACCCACATCCAAATTTATTATAAATAGAGAAATTGCAAAGTATACTCATTAAACTAAGGAATGAGAATGGGATATTCACTATGCCTAAATCTTTTGAATATGACACTAGAAGTAACAGTCAGAGCAATAAAGCAAGAGATGAAAATTAAAAGGATATAACTGGGAAAATTTTTAAACTATTCCTTCTTGAAGATAAACTTCTATTAAATGTAAAGGATCTCAAAAATTTCACAAGAAAAGTTCTAAAACTGTCAGCAACTTCAAAACGTTAGCAGGATGCAAAAGCATATTATAATAATAAATGATTTTCAGTACTGATTATTGGCCCCCAGAGCTAAATACTGGATATAGCTCAGATATTCTTAAGGAAGGATGGGAGGAAGGGTTGTGGGCGCTGTAAGGGATAGGAATGTCACAAGAAGGCCAACACAGTCAACTAACCTAGACATATGGGGTATTCAAAGATGCAAGGACCAACCAAAGAACATACACTGACTAGACCTAGGCCTCCCTGAACTTCAGTAGCAGGTGTGCAGCTTGGTCATCATGTGGGTCTGGAAAAAGTGAAGGAAGGGCTATCTCAAAACCTGTTGCCTGTCTCTGGAATATGTGCTTCTAATTGAACTGCCTTGTCTGGGTTCGGTGGGTGAGGAAGTACCTAGCCTCACAGCGACTTAAAGTGCCAGGGTGGAGGATACGTAAGGGACCCCCACCTACTCAGAGGAGACAGGGAGGGGGAAAATATTTGTGGGAGGGCATGACCAGGAGGGGGGCAGTGAGCAAGATGTTAGATGAATAAATAAAAAATAAAATTAAATAATAAAAATACTGAAATATGGGCACACTTAACCACAATCTCCTGATATTTGAGAAAGAGACAAACTAGGGAAAACACAAGTTATCTAGTGGTAAAAGGAAAATTGTATGTCAGAATGCAGAGGAATGAAATCAGACCTATATATTCATGCTGCAAAGAATTAGATTCAAGTAGATTGCAGTCTTCAATTTGAAACCTAAAGTAAAAAAAAAAAAAAAAATGGCTAGAAGAACACATAGGACCAACCCTACAAAACATAAATGTAGGAAAGGACTTTCTGAACAGGATTCCATTTGCCTGGGAATTAAGTCCAGAAACTCATAAAATTAAAATCTTCTGAGCAGCAAAAGAAATAATCAGTTGAGTGAAGAAGAAAATTGGAAAATTCACCATGTCTACATGTGACAGAATATTAATATACAAAGAACCTCAACACAAAGAATCAAAAAATAAATGGCCTAATTAAAAATAAGCTAGTGGTCTAAACAGAGGATTCACATAGATGAAATATAAATTCCCTGGAAAAAGGGAATAATTGTCCACCATTCTTAGCAATTAGGGATATTTAGGTTAAAACAACTGGGAATATTTCTTACTCTAGCCAAAATGGCCTACTTCAACAAAACAACCAACAACAGCAACAATGAGGCATGCTGGTGAGGTTGTAGGAAAAGAGAAATCCTCATTCAATTTTGGTAGGAATGAAAAATGACAAAGGCAATGAAAATTAGTTGGTACAATTCACAAAGGCTGAAAATAAATCTATCGTATGATCTAGCTCTTCCACTCTTTGGGATTTGCATATAATACTCACAATCCTACTTCACAGGTACATTCTCAGCCATGATCACGTTTGTTCTATTCATAATAGACAGCAGTTGGAATCAATTTAAATGTTGAAACAGTTACATTGGTAATAAAATGTGGTACAAATATACAATAGAATATTATTTAGCTAAAGAAAACTTTATGAAATTTACAGATAAATGAATGGAATTATAAAATACAATGATAAGTACTAAAACCACATATTGTCTATTATTTTTAAATCCCAGCCCCAAATCTTTAGATGTATGTAACCTGGAGTAACTATAAGAACCAAAAATATAAAGAGGGACTTAGAGATGTAGCAAGAAAGGTCTCTGGAGGACTACATATTAGGATGCAAGTACTAGAAAAGGCAAAATGTAGAAAACAGAGTGGGGCAGGGAAAGTGTACAGGAGGGTAATACAGAGGGTGAGAGAGGGAGGAGGGGTGACAAAAATATGCATGTTTGAATGACAATATTTTATGTTTACTTTAAAAGTGTGTGTGTGTGTGTGTGTGTGTGTGTGTGTGTGTGTGTTGATGATATTGTACTACTTTAGGTGATGATCCTCCCTATAAGAGCTATCCACAATCTATCAAAACTCTCATAAGTGTCCTTCAAATTTTCAGACAGGGGAGGCTGAGAGACTTCTAAAGGTATTGCTGTTGCTGCTGGTTTCTTCTAAGAACTAGAAGTTGATCTGTGATTGATCAAAGCACCACAGAGCTCATACAGAAACTTGAGGAATTAAAAGCAATGGCACCTGGTCTTGGGAGGATCTTCTTCAGGACAAGGTCTCACAGAATCCAAAATGTTATACAAACTGCCAAAAAAAAAAGTTACCAAGAGTCTAAATAAGCTGTAAAGCCTGGAAGCCAATATAATATATATATACATATGCCAAGCCAAAGAAGATATCCCCAGTGCTTGACTAGTGGCATTTGATGATTCGATAGAGGACCTGAGATTGTTTCTAGGCACATATGCAAGAGGGACCTGATACCTCAGGAGGACATCACAGGCAACCGCATACATCTCTCTCTGTCTCTCTGTCTCTCTGTTTCTCTGTCTCTGTCTCTGTCTCTCTCTCTCTCTCTCTCTCTCTCTCTCTCTCTCTCTCTCTTACACACACACACTCACACACTCACACACACACATGAGACAGAGGGAAACAAAACAGACACACAGAAACACAGAAACAAAGAGACAGAGACAAAGATGAAAAGACTGAGAGGCCAGAGATCAAGTGAAAATGGAGAGGGAGAGGAAGAGAGAGAGGGAGAGGTACACAAAATGTCTTAAAATAAAAACATGAAGAAAAAGTACCAGTTAAAGTGTGAGCATTTTGACTTTCACTGAATATTGGTTGAATTATGAGTTCTATGACAGTCTTCACAAGAGTTAATAGAAATTTTACAAGAAATAGGACCTTTCAAAAATACTTAAAGATAATTCAGATATTATATATGTTGATTTAAAAGCCTTTTACTATTACGTACAATCTCAAGATCTAGTTATTTTTGAAAAGTACAAACGTAGAGAATAAGTCTTACTTTTAAAAAGTAATGTTTTAAAAATTTTGAATTATCTATTTTCTTTTGAAAATTACAATATAAATATAAAATATAATTTCCCCTTTCTTGGTCCTCCCACAAACCTCTCTGCTCTCAAATTCTTGGCCTTCTATTCTTTATTATTGTTACACACATATGCATACATGTAGATATTTAATCTTTGACTACATTTGTTTTCCTGTTTCATATGATTCCAGGGAAATCACTTGCTACTGAATAACCAATAAGGGGGAATCTTCCCTCGGGAAGACCATGGTTAGCATGTACTTTACAATTAATATCTACTTATAAAGGAATACAGATCATATTTGTCTTTCTGGGTCTGGATTACTATACTCAAGATGATCTTTGCTAGATTTTTACCCCACAAAATTGTAAAATGTGAATGAAATAGACCATTTTATTGATAAGTCTCAATCACTGAAGCTTAATCAAGATTAGGTAAATAATCTAAATAGACTTCCAATTCCTAAAGAAATATAATCAGTCTTTATAAGTCTCCCACCTAAGAAAATCTCAGGCCTAGATGGTTTTAGTGCAGAAATCTACCAGACCACCAAAGAAGACCTAATACCAAAATACCTCAAATTAATACACAAAATAGAAACAAAAGGGACACTGTCAAATTCATTTTATGATGTCACAGTCTCCTGATACCTAAAACACACAAAGACTAAACCAAGAAAGAGAACTTCAAATCAATATTCTGTATAAACTATGATGAAAAAATACTCAATAAAATACTTGCAAAGTGAATCCATGAACACATCAAAAAGATCACCCACCATAATCCATGCTTCACCGGAGATGCAGAGATGGTTGAACATATGAAAATCCATCAATGCGGTCCAGCATATAAAAACCTGAAAGAAAAATGATCAAGTCATAGATGCAGTGAAAATGTTGACAAATCTAACACCCCTTCATGATAAAAGTCTTTGAGAGATCAGGGATACAAGGAACATACTAAAACCCAATAAAGGCAATATACAGCAAGCCAATCGCCAACATCAAGTAAATAGAGAAAAACTTAAAAGCAATCCCACTAAAATCAAAACAAGACATGGCATTCCACTCTATATTTATTCAGTATCATACCTGAAATATTAACTAGAGCAATTAGACAACTTATTGGTGTTTTATTTGTTTAATTTGTATAATTTTGTTCTCTTATTTGAACAATATATTCAATTGAATATATTCAATTGTCAAATTGTTTAAATTTTTGTAATACAAACAAAAAAGGAACAGTCAAATTGTGATTATTCACAGATGACATGATAGTATACACAGTTGACCACTAAAAACATCACTAGGGAATACTTACAGCTAATAAACACCTCTTGTAAAGCATCTGGATACAAAATTATGTCCAAAAACCAGTAGCCCTCTTACATGCAAGTGATAAAAAGGCTAAGAATGAAATTAGGAAAAACAATCTTCACAATAGCCACAAATAATATAAATTATCTTGGAGTAACTCTAACCATGCATGTGAAAGACCAGTATGACAAGAACTTCAAATTTTTGAGGAAAGAAATTATAGAATACTGGGCTGCAAGTTTGCCTCACCACTTTGATGCCAGAAGCACCACCTTCATGCCACTCAGGGGATGCAGAATGCAGTCCATAATGAGGGTTCTCGGCCCCTTTCCTCTGGTAGAAAACAGCAAAAAATGATTGCTGTGCTTCCCATTCTCCCATGTACCCAGGAACTACAGGTTTACCACTGGAAGTAGGGAACTGGTGTTCTCAGGCCATGCTTCTCCTCAGGGCATCAACATACCAAGCAGAAAGGGGAAGGGTGTGTGTATGTGTCAGGGAGAGCCATTTGGTTCCTAATATGTATGGAGGTGCTGAGATTGAGAAAGCCTTCTCTGGGAGATTTAGGGGTGATTATTTTGAAGAAGGCTTTCTTCTGTAGTGATCCTTGATGAAGAGACAGCCCTTGCTTGTGCAAATTGCCTTATCTGACAGAAAATGTAAATGTATATGTCTTCTTTATGGTAAACCAGGGATTAAACATTGTTTGGGGGAAGGAATGCTGAGAACGGCAAGCTCATTGGCTGAACACTTAGGGTCTATCTACATACCTCATTAACATGAAACTACAGGTTTTTATGCTACAGTGACTGATTGTCATGGTTCTTTCAGTAGGGTGTTTTGGTTACATCTTCCCAAACAGATTATTTGTCAAGGAGCTGACCTGACGCCTACTATACTCAATTCTGACTTTGTAGTTTGTGCTTTGGGCTCACTCAAACTTATCAGTTCTTTTGTCTGGAGGCACAGTTTATATGCTCTACAGACAAATATATCAGAAGATGGGGAAGTTTCCCAAGCTCATGGATCAGTAAGGTTAACATTGTTAAAAAAAAAAAAAAGTCCATATTGACAAATGCTATCTACAGACTTTTCAATTCCCATCAAAATTCCAAAACAGTTCTTTACAGATCTTCTTCAAACGGCAGTATTCAACTATATATGAAAAATGGGCATAATACTTAAAACAATGCTGTGCAATTAAAAAAAGAAAAAAGTATCTGGAGGCATCACTATCTCTGTTTCAAGCTGCATTGTAGAACAATCATAGCTAAAATAAACTGCATCATATTGGCACAAAAATTGTATTTGTTCAGTGGAATCAACTCAAATGACTGGATATAAATCCACAAACCTATGGACACTTTAGTTTTGAAAAGGAAACCAAAAGCACACAATGGAAAAAAGAAAGTATATTCAACAAATACTCCTGAACAAACTAGATGCCTGCATGTAGAACAATGCAAATACAATCATGTCTATCATCCTATATGAAATTTAAGTCCAAGTGTATTAAAAAACACAGCATAAAATCAGTTGCAATCAATCTGTTAGAAATGAGAGAGGGGACTAGCCTTGTACACATGGGCACAGGAAACAACTTCCTGAATGGAATGCCAACAGCTCGTGTACTAAGATTAACAATTAGTAGATTGGACCCTAGGAAACTGAAGAAGTTCTATATCTCAATGAGTAGTATCAGGAGGTCTGTCATAAGAAGATTCATAGATGAGACACCTCACCCTGCCCCAATGCATGGCCTAACTGAAACCTCCATGGGGCTGAGTAATGCAGGAACTATCAAGCCTGCCAGAGACACATCTTCCTTCAGCAGAACACTCTGCTTGGTACACTTCAGACTTTCCCCCCTCACCCTACCCACACACAGTTTGACTTGAAGGAGGTCTGTCATAACTAGGATCACAGATCTGGTGTTCCACATTGCCTCCCATACCCAGAGATAGCCTTACTTTTGGAATTCCATCATAACTAGGGCCTCAAGAGGGACATGCTTTAGTCAGAGATATCAAGGCCAATTAACACTACAGATAACCAGATGGGAAAAGGCAAGCGCAAGGATTTAAATAACTGAAATTACTGCCACCTGGCACCATCAGAACCCAGTTCTCCCACCTCAACAAGTCCATGATACCATAACATACCTAAAAAGCATGATTCCAGCCTAAAATCCTTAAAATAAATAGGAGAAAACAAATAAACATGTAGAAGCCCTTAAAGAGGAAACAAGGAATTCAATGAAAATACAACCAAACAGGTGAAGGAATTGAAAAAAAAACTATTTAGGATATGAAAATGGAAATAAAGATATCACAAAAGGAGGCAACAGAGAAGATGGAAAACTTTGGGAAAAGGTCAGGAGTCACAGATGTAGGCATTGCCAATAGAATGCAAAAGATGGAAGAGATAATCTCAGGTATAGAAGATATTATAGATGATATTGACACAACATTCCAAGAAAATGCAAATTGTATAAAGCTCCTAACTCAAAACATCCAGGAAATTTAGGACACAATAAAAATACCAAACCTGAGAATAATAGGAATAGAAGAAAGTGAAGATATCCAATTTAAAGGGTCAAAAACCATCTTCAACAAAATCACAGAAGAAAACTTCCCTAACCCAAAGAAATAAATAGTCATAAATGTACAAGAAGTCTATAAACCAGAGAAATAATCTCTCCCATTACATAATAATCAAACCACTAAATACACAGAATATAGAAAGACTATTAAAAGTGGTAATAGAAGACCAAGTAGCATATAAAAACAGACCTAATAGAATTACACCAGAATTCTCAACAGAGACTCTAAAAGTCAGAAGACCTTGGACAGATGTCATGCAGACCCAAAGAGACCACGAATGCCAGCTCAGGCTACTATACTCAAAAAAAAAAAAAAAAAAAAAAAAACAACCTCTTAATCAAAACCAAGATATTCCATGTCAAACCAAATTTAAACAATATCATTCAGCTAATCTAGCTCTACAGGAAAACTACAACACAAGCAGGCAAACTATGCCCAAGAAAAACCAAGAAATTAATCATCTCACAACAAACACATACATATGTATTTACAAATAACTGAAAGATATAATAGAAAATTGACTTTGAAAGATTTGTATGCTTTGGAGAGGTATGAAAGCAGAGATGTGATAATTTCTCAGTAAATCCAATCTATGATACTGTATTGGATCCTTTACCAGAGATGAGTCTAACTAGAATACTTAACAAAATTCATTGAAGAAAATATAGATTTTATAAAAAGATTTATTTATTAAATTCAAAATATATTTAAGGTTTAAAATTTTAAGAAATTTTACAGAGAGTCAGTAGTCTTAAAATTGTGAATGATCTCATTTTAAAAATAGGTCAAATAGATATTTTAAAATATAACTTTCCATTTTACTATGTGATTACATATTCTGATTATAGAACTAATTCCTGTAAGCATACTTATATAATTAAATGATATAATTACATAGAGTAATTACATAATTATTGTAATAACATAATTATAGTAACTACTCAATTGCAAAACATTCAGTGCACAAGTAAAACAACCAGATTAATTGCTGTAATAAAACAGCTCCCTAAGAGCCATTTGGAGTTTTAAATAAAATTTCACTTTGAGTTTAAGTACAACATACTTTTAAATAGTTAAATATAAATATGAAACTTAAACATTCTTTGTTCTTAAGATTTATTTTCATAATTAAAATAAAGCAAAAATATTCTATATAAATTTAAAGAGATTTTATGTCTTATAATTTGAAAGTTAGATTAGTACAAAACTAAATGCTCAGTCATTTATAGTTAACTGATCAGAAACATGAAAAATGTTAACTACCTTAATCAATTTTGTTTTTATTTTTATTTCTCATAAGACATAATCATTATTAATTTTTTTACTAATCTTAGGGAACGTATGAACCTATCATATATTTCAAAAGTAGAAAAACACTTTCATGTTAGATATTGATTATAGAAATTATCAAGATTAATGTTCCTTGGGATTCATAAATTGGTAATAGACTCAAAGTTTTGATATAGTTTAAAATCTGAGCATAGACGTGACCAACACATAGGAGCCATACATGTATTTTTGATGACTCTGTTAAGTGAGCTAGTTCCTTCTTAGGGACAATGATTAGCATTAGGTTCCAGATACCATGTTTATGCACAATAATCAATGCTCCCCTCAAGACTGTATTCATTACAATGCTCAAGCTCTTCCATGGTAAATGCCTAATCAATTAATTTTTAGGGAAGTATCTCTTTCATTTGTTAATTGATTTTGGTGTAAATTTAAGTAATTTGACTAGAGATCTTACTACCACAAATTAGTTTTCCTTAAATCCTAAGGATCTGGAAATTTAATTTGTGTGCGAAGTGATTTGGTAAAAAAGATAACAGACCTAACACTTTTGAAAACATAACACATATACAACTTCCTCTATCAGGAGCTGAATTTTCTCATCTAAATGTCTTGATAGCCACACTTTTCTAATGCACTAAGAGCCTTTCTTTCAATCAAAAGTCAGTTTACGTCAGTGTTTATATTTTTGAAAACATAAAACTTTTATACATCAACTTGTTTGAATTTGATTCTAAATTTCTGTCCTAGTTAATTTGTAATTAATTTTTTGCATCAATGTATAAGACACAAAATATCCATACCTATAACACTAAATAGAACTTCAATCCAAGTATATGAAAAACCTCAACCAGATGCATTAACCATAAAACATAAACTATCTGATAGAAAAGCAATTGGAAAACTACCATGAATTCATTGCCACTCAAAAAGTCTTTATTAAAACAATACACTTTGTCGAGGAACAAGTGGCCATAGGTGTGTGGGTTCATTTCTGGATCTTCAATCCTGTTGCATTGATCTGCCTGCCTGTCACTGTACCAATACCATGCAGTTTTTAACACTATTGCTCTGTAGTATTGCTTGAGGTCAGGGATAATGATTCCCTCAGAATTTCTTTTGTTGTTCAGAATAGTTTTAGCTATTCTGGGTTTTTTGTTATTCCAGATGAATTTGATAATTGCTCTTTGTAACTCTGTGAAGAATTGAGTTGGGATTTTGATGGGTATTGCATTGAATCTGTATATTGCTTTTGGCAAAATGGCCATTTTAACTATATTAATCCTGCCGATCCATGAGCATGGGAGGTTTTTCCATTTTTTTGAGGTCTTCTAGTTCCTTCTTCAGACTCTTGAAGCTCTTGTCATACAGGTCTTTCACATGTTTGGTAATAGTCACCCCAAGATACTTTATACTGTTCGTGGCTATTGTGAAGGTTGTCATATCCCTAATTTCTTTCTCAGCCTATTTATCCTTTGAGTATAGGAAGGCTACTGATTTGCTTGAGTTGATTTTATAACCTGCCACTTTGCTGAAGTTGTTTATCAGCTGTAGGAGCTCTCTAGTGCAGTTTTTTGGGCCACTTAGGTAGACTATCATATCATCTACAAATAATGATAGTTTGACTTTTTCCTTTCCTATTTGTATCCCTTTGACCACCTTATGTTGTCTAATTGCTCAAGCTAGTACCTCAAGTACAATATTGAAAAGATAAGGAGAGAGGGGTCAGCCCTGTCTAGTCCCTGATTTTAGTGTGATTGCTTCAAGTTTCTCTCCATTTAGTTTGAGGGTGGCTACTGGTTTGCTGTATATTGCATGTACTATGTTTAGGTATGGGTCTATGGCCACTTGATACTCGACAAAGGGGCTGAAAACATCCAATGGAAAAAAGAGCCTTTTCAACAAATTGTGCTGGTTCAACTGGAGGTCATCATGCAGAAGAATGCGAATTGATCCGTCCTTGTCTCCTTGTACTAAACTCAAATCCAAATGGATCAAGGACCTCCACATAAAGCAGATACTCTGAAGCTAATAGAAAAGAAACTGGGGAAGACCCTTTAGGACATCATTACAGGGGAAATGTTCCCGAACAGAACACCAATAGCATATGCTCTAAGATCAAGAATTGACAAATGGGACCTCATAAAATTACAAAGTTTCTATAAAGCAAAGGACAACATAAAAAGGACAAATTGGCAACCAACAAATTGGGAAACAATCTTCACCAACCCTACATCAGATAGAGGGCTAATATCCAATATATACAAAGAACTCAAGAAGTTAGACCCCAGAAAACCAAATAACCCTATTAAAAATGGGGTACAGAGTTAAACAAAAATTCTCACCTGAAGAACTTCGGATGGCAGAGAAACATCTTTAAAAATGCTCAACTTCATTAGTCATCAGGGAAATGCAAATCAAAACAACCCTGAGATTTGACTTTACACCAGTCAGAATGGCTAAGATTAAAAACTCAGGAGACAGCAGGTGTTGGTGAGGGTGTAGAGAAAGAGGAACACTCCTCCACTGCTGGTGGGGTTGCAAATTGGTACATCCACTCTGGAAATCAGTCTGGCAGTTCCTCAGAAAACTGGGCATGTCACTTCCGAAAGATCCTGCTATGCCACTCCTGGGCATATACCCAGAGGATTCCCCAACATGTAATAAGGATATATGCTCCACTATGTTCATAGCAGCCATATTTATAATAGCCAGAAGCTGGAAAGAACTCAGGTATCCCTCAACAGAAGAATGGATGCAAAAAATGTGGTATATTTACACAATGGAATACTATTCAGCCATTCGAAACAATGAATTCATGAAATTCTTAGGTAAATGGATAGAGCTGAAGAACAAGGTTACAAGAGGTAACCCAGTCTCAAAAGATCAATCATGTTATGCACTCACTAATAAGTGGATATTAGCCTGGAAAACTGGAATACCCAAAACATAATCCACATATCAAATGAGGTACAAGAAGAATGGAGGAGTGGCCCCTGTTTCTGGAAAGACTCAGTGTAGCAGTATAAGGCAAAACCAGAACAGGGAAGTGGGAAGGGGTGGGTAGGAGAACAGGGGGAAGGAAGGGGGTTTATGTGACATTCGGGGAGTGGGGGTTATAGGTATTTACATTTCATTTGAAATGTAAATGAAAAATATATTGAATAGAAAAAAAAAAAAACAATACTCTTAGCACAGGCACAAACATCAACAAGGAATAAATGGAACCAAAAGAAACTGTAAGCTTCTGGAAGGCAAAAGCTTTTCATTCATCATTCATACAAAGCAGCAGCCTACAGAATGAAGAAAGATTTTCACCAGCTACACGTTCCAAAGACAGTTTCATATCCAAAATGTATAAAGAAATCTAGCATCTATATATCAAGAAGTAAAATATTCCAATTAAAAATTGGTTTAAACAGAGAATTCTAAAAAACAGACTTAAACAGAGAATTCTAAAAAAATGCCTGAGATACACTTAAAACAAATGTTCATCATCCGTATTCATCAGGTAAATGTAAATTAAATGTGCTTTAAGATTTTATCACACATGTGTCAGAGTGACTAAGTTCAAAAAAAAAGTGAGAGCTCATGCTGGTGATGAACTAGAGCTGGTGGAACTACAGAACGTGCACAGACATTATGAAAAACAGTGTGCAGGTCTGCAAAAAGCTGGAAATGGAGAATCATCCTTACATGCCAGATATACAACTTTTAGACATACACCAAGGGAACACTGGATCCTTCCACAGAGATCCTTGCTTAATTATGTTCATTGGTGCTATACTAATAATAGTCAATTGGGAAAAAAACTAGATGTTCCTCAAAAAAAGCATAGATAAAGAAAATATGGTCTATTTACACAAAGTAGTATTAATTAGACATTAAATAAATGAAATAATGAAATACACAGGTAACCGTATGGAGCCCAGACTTCTTCTAAGACTACAGATTGTCCCCTAAAAGCATAGATCAAGACCCTATTGCTTAAAGAACAACTCACTGAAGATGGATAAATTGAGGGGTACCCAGACAGCTCCTTAATTTCTACATTCTACTGTCTTTTATATAGTAAAGTACTTTGAAATCTACCAAAGGAGAACCCTAAAAACTAATCAACACTACAAACTCTTTGATCTATAATGCTGTCCTGTCTTCGTAATATGCTACTGCAATGGTAATAGAGTTTATAGGCATAGCCAACCATCACCTGATTGGTCTGACTTAAGGCCCATACCACAAGATGGAATTCAAATCTAATACTCTTTGGGTTACCATGACCTAGAAAGCTAGGGCAAAACCAATTACTGTTGTTCAAAAAACAATACCAAACAATAATAACAACAAAACATACCAATAAAATAATTTTAGTGACCTTCTATACTCATAGATTAGTTTCTCAGCAATTAGATCAGAGATGTTTTATTTCGTAGTAAGTGAGAAATACAGAGACAAACTGCCAATCATTATGCAGAGAGTGAGTAACCTTTGAACACTTACCATAAAACAGATGCCTCCACCAATTCTCTCCTCTCGGGGAATATTTGTAAGAGGAGGGAGAAAGAGCACAAGAGACATGGCAGGTGGACCAAGAAAACAAAGCCTGCTTGAATCAACAAAATAGATACTCACATGAACTCACAGAGACTAAGGACTCATGCAGTGGGCCTGCATGGGTCTGCTCATGATGGGTTTTAGAGCCGAAAGGAGAAACAGAAATATGCCTCTATTCTTAGCCCAGAAGTTACCCCAATTGACAAGTACTTGAAAAATTGAAAATTACTTTCCTCCAAGGGAGTTTTTCTGAGGCAATAAATTACTCTAAAGGGTAATTGTCTTGTAATTACTTGACCTGTCTATCACATAGTAGATGGCTCACTGAAAACACGCACAGTGACACCTTTGGAGGTTTCTTGCTCAAGATGTTCTTGTGGGCTTTTCCTTTTTGAATGGTTTATCTTGTTAACATTTTAAATTTTAATCATTTCTCTCTCTTTACAGGTCTTCTGCAGATATATTCTAGGTGTTTTGATGAATGTGTAAACTAGTGGGTCTCTGATTCATTTTGCCATTTATCACGTTGTTTATTTGTTCTAATTCTGATGTGTTAGTTTTTTTCTTATATTTTATTTTATTTTTATTTCATAGAATGTTATTATTTCTGATAAGAGACAGAAATGTAGGACTGGAGAGATGACACAGTGGTTAAGAACACTGGATGCTTGCTCTTTTAGAAGTCCTGAGTTCAATTTCCAGCAACCACATGGTGGCTTATAGCCATTTATAATGGGATCTGATGCCCTTTTATGGTATATCTGAAGACAGCTAAAGCATATTCATATAAATGAAATAAATTTTTAAAAAAGAGGCAGAAATGTATTGGATCATATATAGGGGATATATATATAATCAGAACTGGTAAGAGTAAAAGAGGGACAAATGTAAATGCACAGAAGGTAATAAAATTAATATTGTGTTTGCATGAATGCATGTTTGTGCTTATCTGTGCCAGTATGTGTTGAGGGCAGACTTTTATATCTTTCTTAATCACTTATGCACATATTTTTTTGAAACAGTGTCTCTCCCTGGTTATTGAGTTTACCCATATTGTCAGATTAACTGACCAGGGAGTCACTGGAATCTGTTCTATCTGCTAGGTAGCTCTGGGATTATAGACAGCTCCTGCTATCCTGGGCTGTTTCCATGGATACTAGAGATTGGAATAACTCCCCCTCCTCATCAAACTGACTACACAGAAAGCTTTAACCACCTATCTCCATTCTGGCAAAATAATTTACCTATTGTCTGTATTTAATGGAATTAATAGTAACAAAAATTGATGGAAAATGTCATGTTCTATTTTAGTCCATCAGCATATTCAGGTTAACTCTTAAAAGACTGCTCTACAAGACAGCAAATTTAAGATGAAAATTACAAAATGTGTAGCCTTTGACCACAATAAAACTACAATAAATATAAATTTATTTACATTTATTTATATTGATGAATGTGTAAACTACTGGCTCTCTAATTAATTTGCCACTTACCATATTGTTTATTTATTCTAATTCTGATGTGTTAGTTTTTTCTTATATTTTATTTTATTTTTATTTCTTAGAATGATATTAATCCTAATAAGAGACAGAAATATAGGTCTGGAGATTTGACTAAGTGGTTAAGATCACTGGCTCCCATATGTTCATAGTAGCCTTGGTTTTAATAGCTGGAAGCTGGGAACAATCCATATGTCCCACAAAAAAAGAATGGGGATAGAAAATGTGTTTCCTTTACACAATGGAATAGTTTTCAACTACTAAAAATGAGGAGATCATACGTTTTGCAGGCAAATGGATGTAACTAGATAATGTCATTCTGAGTGAGGTAACTTAGATCCAAAAAGACATGCATAGTATGTATTCACTAATTAGTAGATATTAGCCAAAAAATACATAATACCCACAGAACTCAAGAAGGTTAACAAGAAGTGCCCAAGTGAGCATGATTCAATTCTACTTGGGAGGGAGAACAAAGAGCTTGGATGAGAGAGGGGAGGTAGAGGGAAAAGGGTGACATGAGCAGGGATTGGGAAGGGAAACAGGATTAAGCCCCGAGGGGCAGCAGAATGAATAAAAATATACAACCTGAGAGTGGGGGTGGGAGGGGGACCCTCATGAAAATACCAGAGGCATAGAAGGTGAGAGACTCAGTATCAAATGGAAGCACCTTATATGAAATGCCCAACAGTGAGGAGAGGGAACTCATAGAGTCCATCTCTAGTAGAAAGATAGGGCATCAACTGGAGGGAAGGGGCTTCCCTTCCATAGTCAAATTTCTGACACAAAATTGTTCCTGTCTAAGGAACTTCAGGGGAAAAATGGAGAAGAGACTGAGGGAAAGGAGGTTCAGTGACCAGCCCAACTTGGGATTCATCTGAAGGGGAGGCTCTGAGGTCTAACACTATTACTGTTGCTATGGTGTGCTTACAGACAGGAGCCTTGCATGGCTGTCCTCTGAGAGGCCCAACAAGCAGATAAAGGAGACAGATACAAATTCTAAACATTGGAGTGAAGTTGGGGGCCATCTTATTGAATTAGGGAAAGGCTAGAAGCAGCTGAAGAGGATGAGGACCCCATAAGAAGACCAGCATTCTCAGCTAACTTGGACCCTGGAGATCTCTCAGACACTGAGCCATCAACCAGGCAGCACAGGAGTTGGTCCAAGACCCTGGACAGAGGATTGTCTGGTCTGGCATTATTAGGAGAAGGTGCCAAACCCTCTAGATACTTGAGGCTCCAGGGAGTGCGGAGGCCTGGAGGGGGTTGAAGATATTCTGCTAGAGACATACGGTGAGGAAGAATGGGATAAGGAACAGGGGGGTTTTGACCTGAAGGGGTATGGCTGGACTCTAAAAGATAAACGTAATAATAAAAAATTACAGATATGTGTTCATTAAGAAAAGAAAAGAAATTAAACAGTAAATTATAAAATAATCTTAAGGTAAATTTATTACACAATTCATTAGAAGTTGTGGGACATGGCATAATTGTTGCTAGGAGGAAAGATCATAGCAAATAGCACACATCAAAATCTCAGTATTCAGGTAGATAAGCTGATATTCTACCTTAAAGAACTAGAAAAATAAGAAAACCAAATTCAGAGCATTAGAAAGGTCAGATTAGAAATCAGCAAACAAGTAGACACTAAAAAAATACTAAAAGGATGCAATTAAATTATTTCATTTTTACTAAATTTTGATTTTCACATAAACCCACCTGAATTTAAATTTCAAATTTGAACTCTTATTCTAACATAAGCCATAGTCTCTTGAATTCATTCTAACTATATTGTGCCATACTTCCCACTATGACCAGCAGGAATCTCTTTTCCAAAAGATAATGAAAACAAATCAAATCTACCCCTTTCAACTCCGTGACATTTCAGCAAATCCTGCACTGAAAATCATGTTTAGATCAGATCATAAATGCTGTGCACTAAAGTCTGCCTACATATATTTAATAAAGGTTATTTCCTGACACACGTTATTCTGAATCTTTCAAAAATACCTCCCGTGCAAAGAAATAGTTCCCCAAGAACGGTGCTTTTCATTTATAAACAAAGAAGAGGCAATGGGAAAGATATTTCTTATAGGAGATATTGAAAGTTTATCCTTAGTCCCATCCAAAGCTTCATAGCCTCAAAACTACAGATTTGTGTTCATGCAGCATTCTTCTGCATTGCTAGTGAGTCATTTATATTATGAAATTAACATATAACACACATAATATTGTTAAAATTTTTGTACTCATTATCATAATGAAAGCTCAAATAAAGTATTCCCCCTGCCTCTATGAGGGCACTTCTCCACTCGCCCACACACTTGTGCCTTAGTCTTAGTCTATTTCCCTATCCTGATTCAATAAGCCTCCACAGGACCAAGGGGTTGTGGCATCACTACAAGTGCCACATAAAGCAATCCTCTGCTACACACCCAAACGTAGTCATGGGTCCACTCCCTGCCTTATGTACTCTTTGGTTGGTGGTTTAGTCCCTGGGAGCTTTGGGTTGTCTGACTGGTTGATATTGTTCTTCCTATGAAGATGCAAACCCCTTCAAATACTTCAACTTCAGCCTAATTCTTCAGCTTAATGATCAGAGAGAGCCTGGGAGTCTTTTATTTCCTAAAACTACATCACAACTTTCATCATTGTTCGTAATTATCAAGAATTCTTAAATTTACATAAACTATAAGAGTCTCTGATCAATAGTCCCAGCTCCTGTTTCCAAAGAGCAGAACTAAGCACAAAGTGAAAGCACAGATCGGTGGGAAAATAAAAAAGTGGGGGAGGCAGCGGTGAGTCCCCACATAGGAGAAACACTGCTGGCAGAGCATGCATAAGGGGATGGAGGAACATTGGCAGGACCCCACACTGCACCTGGATAGGTATAGCAAGCACCCTAGTAGCTGTAGAGCAGGAGACTGCCTCACTACCAGGGAGGGAGGTCCTTGCTCAGAAGGCGATGGCATTCTGGCATGGGTCTCCTTGATACCGGTTGAGGAAACTTGGCTGAGAGGAGGCTGGATCCTTCCCTGGTGGCTGGAAACACTGAAGCCTGTTCCATGCATTCCATGGCAGGTTTTGATAAGAAGACACAGTAGTGGAATTGCCTGAGCTAGTACCTCAAGTACAATATTGAAAAGATAAGGAGAGAGGGGGCAGCCCTGTCTAGTCCCTGATTTTAGTGGGATTGCTTCAAGTTTCTCTCCATTTAGTTTGATGCTGGCTACCAGTTTGCTGTATATTGCTTTTACTATGTTTACGTATGGGCCTTGAATTCCTGTTCTTTCCAAGACTTTAAGCATGAAAGGATGCTGAATTTTGTCAAATGCTTTTTCAGCATCCAATGAAATGACCATGTGGTTTTGTTCTTTGAGTTTGTTTATGTAGTGGATTATATTGATGGATTTCCGTATATTGAACCAACCCTGCATTCCCGGGATAAAGCCTACTTGATCATGGTGGATGATCGTTTTGATGTGTTCTTGGATTCGGTTGGCAAGAATTTTATTGAGTATTTTTGCATCGATGTTCATAAGGGAAATTGGTCTGAAGTTCTCTTTCTTTGTTGGATCTTTGTGTGGCTTTGGTATCAGCGTAATTGTGGCTTCGTAGAAGGAATTGGGTAGTGTTCCTTCTGTTTCTATTTTGTGGAAAAATTTGAAGAGTATTGGTGTTAAGGAGGTCAAAGGGATACAAATTGGAAAGGAAGAAGTCAAACTATCATTATTTGCAGATGACATGGTCGTCTACCTAAGTGACCCAAAAAACTCCACTAGAGAACTCCTACAGCTGATAAACAACTTCAGCAAAGTGACAGGTTATAAAATCAACTCAAGCAAATCAGTGGCCTTCCTATGCTCAAAGGATAAGCAGGCTGAGAAAGAAATTAGGGAAATGACCCCCTTCACAATAGCCACAAACAGTATAAAGTATCTTGGGGTGACTCTTACCAAACATGTGAAAGATCTTTATAACAAGAACTTCAAGACTCTGAAGAAGGAAATGGAAGAAGACCTCAAAAAATGGGAAAACCTCCCATGCTCATGGATCGGTAGAATCAATATAGTTAAAATGGCCATTTTGCCAAAAGCAATATACAGATTCAATGCAATACCCATCAAATCCCAACTCAATTATTTACAGAGTTAGAAAGAACAATTAACAAATTCATCTGGAATAACAAAAAACCCAGGATAGCTAAAACTATTCTCAGCAACAAAAGAAATTCTGGGGGAATCAGTATCCCTGACCTCAAGCAATACTACAGAGCAATAGTGTTAAAAACTGCATGGTATTGGTACAGTGACAGGCAGGCAGATCAATAGAACAGGATTGAAGATCCAGAAATGAACCCACACACCTATGGCCACTTGATCCTCAACAAAGGGGCTGAAAACATCCAATGGAAAAAAGATAGCCTTTACAACAAATGGTGCTGGTTCAACTGGAGGTCAGCATGCAGAAGAATGCGAATTGATCCATCTTTGTCTCCTTGTACTAATCTCAAATCCAAACAGATCAAGGACCTCCACATAAAGCCAGACACTCTGAAGCTAATAGAAAAGAAACTGTGGAAGACCCTTGAGGACATTGATACAGGGAGAAAATTTCTGAACAGAACACCAATAGCGTATGCTCTAAGATCAAGAATTGACAAATGGGACCTCATAAAATTACAAAGTTTCTGTAAGGCAAAGGACACCATCAAAAGGACAAATTGGCAACCAACAAATTGGGAAAAGATCTTCACCAAGACTACATCAGATAGAGGGCTAATATTCAAAATATATAAAGAACTCAAGAAGTTAGACTCCAGAAAACAAAACAACCCTATTAAAAAATGGGGTACAGAGTTAAACAGGGAATTCTCACCTGAAGAACTTCGGATGGCGGAGAAGCATCTTAAAAAATGCTCAACTTCATTAGTCATTGGGAAATGCAAATCAAAACAACCCTGAGATTTCACCTTACACCAGTCAGAATGGCTAAGATTAAAAATTCAGGAGACAGCAGGTGTTGGAGAGGGTGTGGAGAAAAAGGAACACTCCTCCACTGCTGGTGGGGTTGCAAATTGGTACAACCACTCTGGAAATCAGTCTGGCAGTTCCTCCGAAAACTGGGCACCTCACTTCCAGATGATTCTGCTATACCACTCCTGGGCATATACCCAGAAGATTCCCCACCATGTAATAAGGATACATGCTCTACTATGTTCATAGCAGCCCTATTTATAATTGCCAGATGCTGGAAAGAACCCAGGTGTCCCTCAACAGAAGAGTAGATGCAAAAAATGTGGTATATCTACACAACGGAGTACTATTCAGTCATTAGAAACAATGAATTCATGAAATTCTTAGGCAAATGGATGGAATTGGAAAACATCATACTAAGTGAGGTAACCCAGACTCAAAAGGGGACTCATGGTATGCACTCACTAATAAGTGGATATTAACCTAGAAACCTGGAATACCCCAAACATAATCCATACATCAAATGAGGTACAAGAAGAAAGGAGGAGTGGCCCCTTGTTCTGGAAAGACTCAGTGAAGAAGTATAGGGCAAAACCAGAAAGGGAAAATGGGAAGGGGTGGGTGGGAGGACAGGGGGAGAGAAGGGGGCTTATGGGACTTTTGGGGAGTGGGGGGCTAGAAAAGGGGAAATCATTTGAAATGTAAATAAAAAATATATCGAATAAAAAAAAAGAAGACACAGTACATAGTTCCAATGTTTTATTATAAAAGTTAAGAAGAGAATAAGAGATAGAGAAGAGAGAAAGATAAGATAGAAAGATGAGGGTTGGCCTTGACCATGTGGAAAGGGGAGAAAGAGTGGAGAGAGGGGGAACAGAGAGAGGGGAGCAAGAGAGAGCAGAGAGAAATAAGATGCCAGAGAGATCTAGGAGCAAGAAGCCTTCTTTTATAATAGGCTGTTGCCAGGTAACTAAGGAGCAGGAAAGCCTGGCTGTAGCCAAGTGACTATAGGGGTGGAGTCCAGCCAGAACACTAGGGGGCCTAGGGACTGGGCATAAGTGACTAATGGCCACAGGATTATGGGGTTGAGGAGTCAGCAGTCTGGGAGCATAGCTCATGTCTTCTGTCCCTTGTAGAATGTTCTACTGGGTCTCCAGAGCAGCCTAGTTCAACCAGGCTACAGACTGCCTCACACCATGGTCTTACACCATTCCTTATAGGTTTATACACTCTGTTCTTCAAGGGTAGTTAGGCACAACTCTTCCATTTCCTAGTACAGTAGACAGCAGCCTTTAGTAATTATTCTCATATAAAATCAGAAAGGTAACAGATTACTAAAATTAAAATAATTTCTTACAAGTTTTGAATTTATGTGAGTAAAACAGTACTCTATAGCAGCTTTCCAGGCATTGTTATCTCCAATTCCTCAATGAGCTAGTAAACCATAGTACTAATTTTTTATGTGCTTCTACATTTTTAATTTTCTAATCTTCATTTACTTATCCCAGCAATTCCTTCGGCTCATGTTCCCTCCAACTGCTGTTTATTCCTAAACCATATATAATTTGCTATTTTTCTATCCATACCTTTTCTTCGTAAAACCATTTTAACACTGTTCTTGATGTTTCCTACCTCACCATGGTCAATTAATGTAGCAGTCCTTGTACCAGTGCTTCTTCTTGATAGTAAAATCAAGGTCAAGTCTGGCAATGAACCATTTTCAAAAGGACAATGTAGGTTTTTATGGCCCTTGTGAATATACTGTCTAGATCCTTTCCTATGATGCTAAAGGCTAAGTGGACAGCCTGTTCTTCATCCTCCACAGACTCATGGCCATTTCTATTCCTTATTCTTGAAAACTGCCCATTATTGTAGCTACTTTTACATTACAGAATTATTAAGAATAGCCCTGACAATTATAAATAAGACTGCTATGAAAATAGTAGAGCATGTGTCCTTATTACATGCTGGAGAAACCTAAGGGTATATGCCCAAGAGTGGTATAGCAGGGTCCTCTTGTAGTGTTATGCCCAATTTTCTGGGGAACAGCCAAAATGATTTCCAACTTGCAATCCCACAAGCAGTGGACGAGTGCTGCTCTTTCTCCAAATCCTCACCAGCACCTGCTCTCTCCTGAGTTTGTGATCTTTTTTTGATTTGCATGTCCCTGATGACTAAAAATGTTGAGCATCTCTTTAGTTGCTTCTCAGCTATTTGATATTCCTCAGTTGAAAATTCTTTGTTTAGCCCTCTACTCCATTTTTAATAGGGTTATTTGGTTCTCTGGAGTCTAACTACTTGAGTTCTTTTTGTATATTGGGTATTAGTCCCGTCAGAAGGTAGATTTGATAAAGATCTTTTCCCAATTTCTTGGTTGCCATTTTGTCCTATTGACATTGTCCTTTGCCTAACAAAAAATGAATTTTATGAGGTCCCATTTGTCAATTCTTGACCTTAGAGCATAAGCTATTGGTGTTCTGTTCAGGAAAATTTTCCCTGTGCCCATGTGCTCAAAGCTCTTCCCCACTTTCTTTTCTATTAGTTTCAAAGTGTCTGATTTTATGTGGAGGTCCTTGATCCACTTGGACTTGAGCTTTGTACAAGGAGATGAGAATGGATTGATTTGAATTCTTCGGAATGCTAACTGCTGGTCAAACTACCACCATTTGTTGAAAAGGCTGTATTTTTTCTACTGGATGGTTTTAGCTCCTTTGTCAAAGATCAAGTGACCGTAGGAGTGTGGGAACATTTCTGGGTCTTCAATTCTCTTCCATTGGTATACCTGTCTGTCACTGTACCAATACTGTGCAGTTCTTATCACTATTGTTCCATAGTATTGCTTGAAATCCAGGATACTGACTCCTTGAGAAGATCTTTTATTGTTGGGAATAATTTTTTGCTATGTACATGGCAGCCTTATTTACCAAATCCAGAAGCTGGAGTGAACCAAGATATCCTTCAACAGAGGAATGGATACAAAAAATGTAATACATTCACAAAATGGAATACTACTCAGCTATCAAAAACAATGAATTCATGAAATTCTTTGGCAAATGGATGGAACTAGAAAATATCATCCTGAGTGAGGTAACCCAATCGCAAAGAACACACAAGGTATGCAATCACTGATAAGTAGATATTAACACAGAAGCTTGGAATACCCAAGATACAATTCACAGAACATATGAAGATCAAGAAGAAGAAAATACAAATTATGGATTCCCTGGTCTTTCCTAGAAGGGGGAACAAAATACCCACAGGAGGAGATACAGAGACAAATTGAGGAGCAGAGACTGAGGGAAAGACCATCTAGAGACTGCCTACCTTGGGATCCATCCCACAGTTTCAAAACCCAGACACTATTGTGGATGCCAACAATTGCTTGCTGACAGGAGCCTGATATAACTGCCATCTGGGAGGATCTGCTAGTGTATGACAAATACAGAGGAGGACACTTTCAGCCAACCCTTGAAATGATTACAATGTCCTGAATAGAGGAACTATAGAAAGGTCCCAAGGAACTAAAGGGGTTTGTAGCACCATAGGAAGAACAACTATATGAACCACCCAGTAACCCCAGAGCTCCCCTGAACTAAACAACCAACCAAAGATTACACATAGAGGGACCTATGACTCCAGATGCATATGTAGAAGAGGATGGCCTTATTGGATTGGACATCAAAGGAGGAGAGACCCTTGGTCTTGAGAAGGCTAGATGCCCCAGTATAGGGGAATGCCAGGACAGGAAAGCAGGAGTGGG